>NW_026861705.1:0-9053 GCF_026571515.1 Ruditapes philippinarum | reverse complement strand
TCATTCCCTACAGTCTTTAACATTATGCTAAGATAATGCATAGCAACAAACATTTCCACACATTAATTTTTATTTCCACACATAAATTTTTTAGCATTATCCAATGACAAAATTTGGTTTTAAAAATGGCTATACTGTGCTTGATTTCTGGCTTTGCTTTTAAAGTAAATTGGTTTCAATTTCTCCTCAGAGAAAGATTTAATCGGCACATTGCATCGGCACAAACAAGCTGTAGGGTAGAGCCATGGACCTTTTCTAAATTTGCTTCCTTACAGCTAAATGTTTATACCCTAAATGGACACCAAGCTGCCCTACCCAAACATCTTGAGACATGTATTTGCCATAAAAGATAAGAAATACAAAACCCTTTTGCTTTAAATGTACATATATAAAGCTGAGTCAGTCTAATAGTCAAGCTAAAAATTTAAATCAATTAAATTATATAAATGCTTGTATAGAATTGATTATACGAATCATAATGGTCAAATCCTAATTCCAATAGAAATAACTACACAGGGAACAATGCGAAGCTTTATTTTCAAAACGAAATTATAGGAATAAAGTTAAGTAAACAATAGCCACATACTTTTGCTAATGTTACAAAACAGTTGATAATTATAGAAAATTCAAACTACTAGATATTGATTTATTACAGATATGTTAAACAAACATTGCAATACCAAAAACATAAAATAGATAAATTTGTTTGTTTGGATTTTACGGCACGTCAACATATCGTGCCGAATGCTATAATAGGCTTAAAATATTATGTAAAACTATGTAAATGATAATAAAAAAGAGTCAATTAGATTCTTGAATACAAGTTTATCTCTTTCAAATAATCGATGATGTTTCTTGATGGAATTGTATTAAAGAGTTCTTTGAGTGAATTTACATTATAAAATCTATTACGGGTCTGTGAAAAGTCATGACATTCCAGAAGAAAATGCTTGACAGTAAAATTTTCATTGCAAGCTACACAGAAAGAGGCATTGTCATTCGTGAGGAGATAAGAATGGGTAACTTTAGTGTGTCAAATTCGGCATCGAAGAAGAACTGTTTGATCATGGCGGTTTGACAAAGACAGAGATGGTGACACATCAAGAGATGGGTTTATATCATGAAGTTTATTAAAGACGGCATTGTCCCAATTCGCTTTCCATTCAGATGAAACGAGTTTATTTATAGCCGTTCTAAAATCACAAGCAGGTAACAATAAGTCTGTTTTTTTGAAAATTTAATGATTGTTTAGCTAAAGCATCTACTTTTTCATTTCCTCGTATACCTACATGACTTGGAATCCAATGTAATTTAACAGATTTCATTTTAAGTATATCATGAAATCGTAAAAGAAGTTTCTTTATCATGATATTGTCAGATTTTTTATTTTTAATGGATATTAAAACAGAAAGCGAGTCAGAAAATATCACAAATTTTTCATGGGAATGCTGTTCTATGTATGACAATGCTAAATCTATAGCTTTTGCTTCAGCAGTAAAAATTGATGCATTATCTGGTAACCTCATACTAGATGTAAAATTATTTTCAAACACAGCCGCACCTACTTTGCAACCTTCCTTTGAACCGTCCGTATAAATATGTATAAAATCATCATGTTCTTCCTTAATTGCTAGAAACTTCTCTTTGAAATGTTCATGTGAATTTGATGACTTTTTTATATTTGAAAGGTGAATATTTATTTCAGGGGAATTATAAGTCTAAGGTGGAACATTCTCATCGTCATTTTGAAGGAATATGTCTGGATTAATTTTAAGTTTATCTAAATCATCTTTTAAACGAAGGCCTAATGGTTTAATTTCCTTTGGTTTGTTAACAAATTTTTCAAATAACTTGGTTTGAAAATAATATTTTTGGCTGGATTTTTGATATTTGATGAAATTCTAGTTGCATATTGAAGTGATAGCTTTTTTTCGACGAAGTTGAAGCGATGGTTCCCCAGCTTCCGCATATAGACTTTCTACAGGTGAGGTGCGAAATGCACCTAAAGCTAACCGTAAACCCTAGTGATGTATGGTATCTAGCATTTGAAGATATGATTTTTCTTGCAGACCCATATACAACAGAACCATAATCTAAGTTTGATCGGATAAGACTTTTGTATAATTTCAGTAATGTGGAAGAATTTGATCCCCAATTTGTACTTGATGAAACCTTTAGTAAATTTAAAGCTTTAAGGCATTTAGTTTTCAAATGTTTAATATGTGGTATAAAAGAAAGTTTTTTGTCAAATATAATTCCTAAAAACTTAGCTTCACCAACTACTGGAATTTTAGAACCAGATATGTAAAGTTCAGGGTCATTATGGTGTTTCCGCAATTTACAAAAATGAACACATTGAGATTTTGACTTTGAAAATTTAAAACCATTTTCTATTGCCCACTTTTGGATTTTATCTAAATTTTGTTGAAGTTGCCTTTCAATTGATTCATACTTTTCGATCGATAGCAGATAAGAAAATCATCTACATATAGATTCAACTGACCCTACAAATTATCGCCCAATTTCACTAACAAGTTGCCTCTGCAAAACATTCGAGAGAATGATAAATAATCGGTTAGTTTTGTATCTAGAAAATAATGGAATTATTACTAATTTTCAGTCAGGTTTTCGTAAACAGCGAAGTACAAACTATCATCTTGTACGACTTGAAACTTTTATTAGAGAAGCCTTTGTAAATAGACAACAGCTGGTATCAATTTTCTTTGATCTTGAGAAGGCTTACGATACTTCTTGGAAATATGGTATCCTAAAAGATCTAAAGGATGCTGGACTTAAAGGCAGACTTCCTCTTTTCATTTCTGGATTTTTAAACGATAGGCACTTTAAAGTAAGACTTGGTTAAACTTTTTCTGAGGATCACCAACAAGAACAAGGTGTTCCTCAAGGAAGCATACTTTCTGTTACACTTTTTGGCCTTAACATAAAATAGATAAATAAAAACTGTATTGGCTTATAGACAAATTACCTTCTTCATTAGTTCTTTGTGTATAAATTGCAAGATGTCCTCTTCCAGCATCATTTATGGCAGTAACAGACACAGTGTAGACAATGTCTGGATGAAGAACGGCAGTATATGTCAACTTACTAGCTAATTCTTGTTTTGTTTTATCAATAACTGGATCTCTTTTAATAGGATCACACAAATTAGTTAAATTTGAAAGCTGCAAGAAAATATATGGAAACATTACAGACTAAGCTAGCATTATGACTTTTGTTTAAGATGCTGAAAATCTTGATGCAATGGACAAAAACACATGACTTGAGGTGGTGAATTTTTGTAAATACATAAATATTATCATTATACTTGGATTATTCCTTGTGGCTAAATCTGTAAATTGTTAACATTATATTTTTGTCAGCAACTAATATAACAAACATATGATACTGCACTTTGTTTTTCCCCTTCTAGCACTTTGAAATTAAAGATAAAGAAACAAGGAATGACGCAAATAGTAAATATTAACTATTTCTAATCAAGATTCAACTTTTGATGCCTTTAACACATACCATCATTTGCGTGTTAACTTATTATCAACGGAATTTCTCAAAGTTATTGTGTGTTGCATCTGTGAAAAAATCCTTTTACAATATAGAAGCCTTATAAATGATTAATCTGTCAATCCATATTTATTATATTATCATAATTATTATCCTTTTTACGGAGGGACATATCTATTTTGTTTATTTTTGCCTACATGGTTAACATGTATCTTTAAATGCGAAGTCATATTTCTTCAAAGGGTCTTTTATTGATTATTTTCCTGACAAAATTTGATAATAACCTTTGAAAATAATCAACATTGGCTACTAATTTGAAATCAATCCAGCAGTTGCAGAGAAAGAGCAATATTGATCTATATGCATACTGCACTAATGAAGGGCCATAACACTGTCTTGAAGGGTCTGACCATAACAAGGCAATGATATGCGCATCTCGCTTGATATTGATCAAATAAATATTTATTGAATTCCAGCCAGTAAATCAAGAGAAATAGCGAGAAAACGATTATTGCTCTATATACATACTGCAAAAATGATCGGGGGACATAACTCCGTGTTGAAGGGTTTGACCGGTACTAGATGACTATAAGCACATGTCCAATTTGTTATTAATTGTTTCCACCAAGTTTTCTTTAATCAAGCCAGCAGTTGCAGAGATATCGCATGGAAACGAGCTTTACTCTATACGCATACTGCATAACTGGTCAAGGAAAGAGTCTTGAAGAGTCTTACCGGAAGAAAGGTATTATATGCGCATCTCCTCTTGGTATTGATGGTTCCCTTAAATTTTTCATTGAATTCAGCAGAAAAATAGCGAAGAAAGATTATTGCTCTATATGCATACTGCACAATAAGTCAAGGGCCATAAGTCAGTGTTGGAGGGTCTGACCTGAACAAGGCTATGATATGCCCATCTCCACTTGGTATTAATGGTTCCCGTAAAGTTTTATTGAATTTCTTCCAGTAGTTGCAGAGAAATGGTGCGAAAATGATTTGATTGCTCAATATGCATACTGCATAACTAATCAAAGGCCATAACTCGGTGTTGAAGGGTCTCACCGGATCAAAGTGGCGAAATGCGCATCTCTTTGTATTGATGGTTCCCATAAAGTTTCGTTGAATTCCAGCCAGTAGTTGCAGAGAAATAATGCGGAAACGATTATTGCTCTATGTAATATATAAACTGTACATTTATGTTTGGCTGAGTGGTTAAGGTCGTTGACTTCACACCACTTGCCCCTCACCGCTGTGGGTTCGAATCTTGACAGGGATTTGAATTCTTTCATGTGAGGAAGCTATCCAGCTAGCTTACGAAACGTCGGTGGTTCTACTCAGATGCCCGTTCATGCCTGAAATAATGCACGGAGGGGCACCTGAGGTCTTCCTCAACCAGTAAAGCTCGAACGTCGCAAAATGACCTATACTGTGTCGGTGTGACGTAAAATCCAATCAAACAAACAAAGATTTATTTTCTGTACATTCATTGTCTTCACTTTGAAATATACCAATGAAGAAACAAATGATGAGTTATTATTTTCTATCCGCTATTAGATGCCTCCAACACACAATTTCATTTGTGAAACAACTCAATATTCAACAGAAATTAACAAAGTTGATGTATGTTTCCAAGACATTTCTTTTCAGTCAATAGGAACCTCAACTATCGACAAAAAAGCGAGTGTCGAGAGGGTACCATGTACATCTCATGTACAGACTGAATCAAATGGAGTCCTCAGTTTTAATTAAATGCCACTGACTTCCGAGGGATCATTTTTTCCAGATATTTATACATCACAACAGCAGGTGTTTAGTGCCATATGGTTGCCCCATACTTCTTTACAGTATTGGTATAATTTTTCTGGTCCTTCAGGATCACTGATTCCAGCACTTTTAAGTGATTAAAATTTAGTACCGCTGAAGCCGGTGCTAAGGGGAGTGATCCCTCATGTACAGGCTTAATCAAACCCTGTCAGCAATTTTCATGTATTGTTACTGATTTTAATACTTCTGTAGGATCACCTTTTTCAAGATATTTCTTCTTGTTTTCAAATGGAAACATAACAGGAGAAGCAATGACAGATTAACAAACATCATTTTGTGTACAAAATTGAATGATTTTATATTTGCCCTTGATAATTAAAGTCATTTACATATCAAGCTAATACATGAACTATTAAAAATGTCGATTTTGTTCATTTAATAGTATCATATCTGTCAATAAACAAAATAGATGAATACAGAATCCCTAAAGAAAGCCCAACACGGCAAAATTGAAAATGTTGCAGGCTCGGTTTGATTGAGCCTGTTCATGGACGGTACTGGAAAGTGCAAGTTACCGTCCACGCCCTCTAGCACCGGCTTAAGCAGAATTCAACATTTAAACGTGAAATAGTAAAATTTTGAATTTAGAAACATCCGCAGATGTGTTCATACGGCGGTTATCATGGAACCTTCAATGTGACACTTCCGTGCCATTCCATGAAAAGCGGCGTATGGTCCCCAAGTAATAAAAGCGTGTGCCCTAAACGAGAAAACAATGGGCGGAACTAAATAAAATGGAATTTTGAAAGGGGATCGGAGGTTATGAAGCCTGCGTATCACAGATAAGACGTCAAAAGACAAATTTAAAAAGCAGGCAACATATCCTAAGGGTGATTCAACATTATTCAAGTAGGAATATTGGAACCACCCAACTAGAAAATGCCGAAAAGTAGAAACTAAAATACCACAAGCACAACAATAATGTCGTGCTGAACGATCTTCAAGGATCGAAAATATAACATCATTGATTAAATGTACGGGGAGACTTTTTACAGCCGCCACACGGCACAAATAACACGGATGTGATCATAAAATAGATGAATACAGAATCCCTAAAGAAAGCCCAACACGGCAAAATTGAAAATGTTGCAGGCTCGGTTTGATTGAGCCTGTTCATGGACGGTACTGGAAAGTGCAAGTTACCGTCCACGCCCTCTAGCACCGGCTTAAGCAGAATTCAACATTTAAACGTGAAATAGTAAAATTTTGAATTTAGAAACATCCGCAGATGAAAGTTTGAAAGTAAAGGGCCCATGAGTTAGAATATTGATCAGAAAGCATTGTTACATATAAGTTCAATTTGATTTTAACCTCTGAGCCCTTAACGCCAAAAATCTATTAAGGTCATCTTCTGAACAAAAGCAATGCATCTGAAAAGCTTGAAGGTCAAGGGTCCATGGGTTGTCCAGTTATTGATAGAAAACCATTTTAAATACAAAGTCAATGCAACCTTGACCTATCACCCCCTGACCTCAAAAAACAATAAGGGTCATCTACTGGCCAAGACCTATGCACCAACAAAATTTGAGGACCAACAGCCCATAGTCTGTAAAGTTATTGATCAGAAACTGTTTTACCTACAAGTTTAATGCAACCTTGATTTTTTACCCCTTGACCCAAACATCAATAGGGGTCATCTGCTGGTCATGAACAATCACCATACCAAGTTTGAAGTTCCTAGGCCTTAGCGTTCTTAAGTTAATGATCGGAAACCGTTTTTACCTACAAGGTCAATGTGACCTTGACCTTTGACCCATCGACCCCAAATTCAATAGGGGTCATTTACTGGTCAATTCCAATGTATCTACCAGGTTTGCGGGCCAAAAGCCCATGGGTTGTCAAGTTATTGATCGGAATCCGTTTCCAACAACAAGGTCAATGTGACCTTGACCTTTGACCCCTTGACCCAAAAATCAATAGGAGTCATATGTTGGTCTTGAACAACAATCATTACAAGTTTGAAGTTCCTAGGCCTAAGCGTTCTTAAGTTATTGATCGGGAACCGTTTTTACCTACAAGATCAATGTGACCTTGACCTTTGACTCATTGACAATCAAATCAATAAGGGTCATCTGCTGGTCATAAACAATCATCATACCAAGTTTGAAGTTCCTAGGCCTAAGTTTTCTTTAGTTATTGATCGGAAACTGTTTTTACCTACAATATTAATGTGATATTGACCCTTGACCCCAAAATCCACAGGGGTCATCTGCTGGTAATGGACAATCAACAAACCAAGTTTGAAGTTCTTAGGCCTATGCGTAATTAAGTAATTGATAGGAAACTGTTTTACCTACAAGGTCAATGTCACATTGACCTTTGTCCCCATCACTCGGAAACCATTTTTACCTACAAGGTCAATGTGACTGTGACCTTGCCCTTTGACCCCTTAATCCCAAAATCAATAAGGGTCATTTGCTGGTCATGAACAATCATCATACCAAGTTTGAAGTTCCTAGGCCTAAGCGGTCTTTATTTATCACTCGGAAACCATTTGGTCAACGGACTGACAGACCGACGGACCGACAGACAAATGTAAAGCAATATACCCCCACTTCTTTGAAGGTGGGGACATAATTATAAAGTTATGGCAATAAGAGTAAAATCAAACAACGTAAATTATAACGATTAAGTTCAGTTAAAGGGTAAGGTCAAACTTGAATATTTCAACATGTGTATGTGAATCAAATCTAAAAAAATGTTTTTTTTCAAGTCAAGGAAAAATCAATAATTTTATGTTGTAGGTCAATTTTGAACATATCTGGATCAACATGTCAGTTATATCATTTTTGAAACTCGTGTTGTGTTGTGTTGTCCAAGTATGAATACCATCAGTGCATAATCAATATCTTAATCTTTGTGGTCTAGGTTATTTTAAGATCAATGTCAAAATTTAACAATTCAACACATTTTGGTTCTGACATTAGTGCCGCTTTGTCCAAGTATAAGTCAAATTCCTTAATCGAAAATAAAGTTACCACATATTAAGTTAAATTCGTAAAACTTACATCGGCATTCCAAGTTATCAATATATAACCATGTAATATAGCCAGTTGTTGCATAATTCAAAGAAATTGAAATATCTGACCTTATAGATAAGGTCATTTATAACTGACGATCTAGCTCAATCAAGTCAGCTTCAATGTCTTGTCGAAGGATTCTTTTGTCCAAGTATGAAGGCAATTCATTTAGATATAAACAAGAACTTTTGTTGGAAGCAGACAAATAATCAAAGCAGGGCCAAGTAGTTATATAGAAAAGATATATATTCAAAGACTTACTATAAAACTACCACTACAATCTGAGCATCTATAAATAACTTCTTTCCAGCATGAACCGGTCTCATCTTTAATCTGTAGAACATATCCATAGTTTTCCTCACTGAATGTATTTCCGGGTTTTTCCCAAGAAATATCAAAACCACGACTCGTTACTACTGCTACTTCAAGCTTTGTTGGTGATTCAGACACTGCAGAGATTAAAGTAAATTTATATAAAGAAAGGCAGTGTTCTTTCAAATATTGTAACGTTACATTTGTTTTAATATTTTCTTAAACAGAATTTGTGATCAGTGCACAATACTGAAAATAAGGTACATGTTGACAACTTTTGATAAACTACACAATTTGTACATTTATTGTTAAGAAAACTTCCAGATATCACGGTAAAAAGTGTTAATATTTAAACATCTGGCCTAGATTCCTTTAGGT
>NW_026861704.1:0-18919 GCF_026571515.1 Ruditapes philippinarum | reverse complement strand
CTTAAGCTTGTCCGGAGCATAACTCTTCAAACTTGGTATACATGCTTTTTTCAATAACCCGAAGTGCAGTGCACAAGGAGCAGTACTCTGCACTTCTTAATTTTTGAGTTATTGCCCTATGTTAATTTTCATACTTTAAAAAATTGCTTTCGTAAGACTTTGAAACAGACTACTAGTCTATTGATGTAAAGAGAACTTAGCTCCACAGAGCTGAATGCCTCTCATTGTAAGTTCTTTATAAAACGAATGCAACAACTGTTTATCTCTTCATTTCAGGGGACAAGGCAGGGGACCTAGAAATTGGTTTGGCATTGCGCCAGAGTCAGCCTGCTAAAGTCATTGCTCAGAAAAATGGGGAACTAGTGCTCAATTGTACTGTAGAATATAATACTGACCTTGGCGAACTGACCCTGAACTGGACAAAAGATGGAGCCCCAGTTGTGTATGACCGCCGGGTCCAGAAATTAGAAAATGGTTCATTGTTTATAAGGAGAATTATACACCGCCCAAGAAAGAATTGGACTGATGAAGGGCGGTACAAATGCTTCGGAACTATAAAGAAAGGAAGTGAAAATGTTGGACGGGTCATTGCACGGGATGTTCTCGTGCAAGCTTCAGGTAGGTCGACGCTAAAGTTTATTGCTTACCTGATGGGACTGTCTCAAAGTCAAATTACCTAGCTTAATATTAGCTAATTTAGCAAATTGTGCATACATCATTCTTGAATGAAAAAAAGAAATGCTTGCTTAATTTTTCCAATTTTCTTTGGTTTGCTGAGTAATTGTTGGGTTGTAAATTAAAATCACTGCCGTATTATTATCAGATAAGACCTGTACCGAATGTACCACATGGAGATAGGGCCGTCAGAATTTGACTTTTTGATTTCCTTTTCCGCTTTATCTGAAGCATTTCTTTTTAAAGTAAATTCTGGAAAATTTTGGCTGTGGAACATTCAACCTGGGCATTACAGACAATTAAGTTTTGCCTGCCCCTGGTAGGTCGGAATTTATTTCTCATTGACAACTATCGTAACACTGTAATGCTAACAAGGCATTGTACAAATGATCCCTTGACTAATTGGTGCTAATCTGTTGTCAAACCTGTATTGTTCTGGGTTCACGAGGTTAATTCATGATCAGCGAAGCAAAAATAGGAACATTGTATCGAAATAACCAAACATGACTACATGTGTAATGGTACACCTGAAACATTATATTGACATGGAGTTATGTGTGTCACTGTAGTATATTGTATTTGGTCTTGTTTTGTTGATTTCCGTATATTTATGTCAGTGTAACTTAAGGTTTATTATCGAAGCAAAAAATTATATTGATTGAATGAATATTTGATCAGTGCGATTGCATTGTTATGTAGAAAAAGAACAAAAGAAAATAGATGTTCCAACCGTATACTGACATCTACAGCAAATGTGTGTCATCGTTTTTTAGCTCGACTATTCGAAGAATACGAAGAGCTATCGTACTCACCAAAGAATTGGCGTCACTCTTTGGCTCATAAGTTGGCGCATTTGTATCTTCAAACTACTGACTGGAATGAATTGAAACTGTACACACTATGTTGAAGGTGCGATGACAGACTCACTCTCCAAGGCCCATAACTCTTAACATCGATGGATTTGCCTGATTTTGAGCTCAAAGTATTTAAATGCTTATCAATATTTCAGGGGCATTTTGCACGTTCAATTAAATTTATTATACTTGAAATTTCAGAAATTTTACACCCAATTTACTGGTTAACTGACCTACATGAAAAAGTTGAAAAATTCTCGGAAAAAACATTTTATGGGCCGGTCCTATCATGTCCAAAGTTTGAGTGTGTATATGAAAGGTGAAGGCTGAAGGGATTATGAATTTCTTTTGTCAGACAAGAGTCATTTGCTGATTGGATACTTTTATTGAAGCACCTTTTTCTGTAATTTTAAAGTTTTTTTTTATAAATTCAGAATCAACTTTTTAGAAAATTACGCGTCTTGCATGCTTGGCAGTTCATAAGTCTTGAATCACCATTTTTGAGTCTTGAATTAAGTTAATTATATATGCATATAAAAGTATTATTCTTATTCTTCATCATTTTTAAAAAAAAAAAAATCATATTTTTTTAACATTTTTCATTGTATCAATTAAAACTTCTGAAATTGTATACTATTTGAAAACACCATGCCTGGAGAGTCTTTCATCCACGTTCTGAGCATTAATAATATACAAATAAATTGTTTAAAGAAAAATATAAATAATTCACGATTGATCATAGTGGCACTTTGGAGAAATTCAGAATCATTAAATTTCGCTTAATTATACTTAATGGAATATATATAAATTATAGGTGTAAAATCTGCATACATTTTGGCAGTCATGTTACATGATACATAATTTTATTGGTTTAGTTTTGTTAATTATTAATAAAGGACAGGTTAAAGTACTTTATTTGTACATACACTTTACTATATAAATTTTTTAAGTTACAAATTTAGAAACGTTTTAAAATTTTTCATAAATATTTCACAACAATTTTAAAATCTGGAGGCCTTAAAATAGGCAGTAAGGCTGCTTTTAAATTATTCATTACCCGGATTCTTCTGTTAAAATCATTCCAAAACTTCATGCTTGTTTATTTTGTTTAATAACAACTATGCCTTAAATCTTCAAAATAAGAAGTTTATTGACAAAGCCCTAAATTGTTGTATGTATTATGATCCAGTCAGATAAACCTGATATTTATTAATATTTTCAACCATTATTCTACACGGCCATTATTATCGGCTTTAATCTATTCCGGCCACTCGGTGAACTTTTACCTTTATATATTACATTAAATCTTTGATTTGACTCTAGTCTTGTTTGATCTGTACCAAGTTATTGCATAAGACCCATTTATGGAGCTTTATAATGAATATAAAGGTATTGGACCAATTTCTCATGTCGTACTTATTACATATGTAATCCATTAACGGCTATTTCTGGGCTATTATTAACTGCTATAACCGTATAAATCTCCTATTACAACCCGCGCAAGGGGTTTAAACATATTTTGCTGAAATGAGAGGTTATAGATTACACAGAGTCATGTTTTTCTAATCCAAAAATGCCTGGTAAATAATTTAGTGTAGCAAGTGTGGTAATAACCATTTAAAATAAGTGTTTAGATTTTGAAAGTTCTACTAAATAAAATAAAATGATTTCTGAATGATATTATGTTAATGAATTGTACAGGTTTTTATCAGTGGAATGTCTACGAGCTGATGTCAGAGTATGTTAGGTTGTTTTTATCAAAAGGATGCTGTGGGGTTTATGTAAGTAGGAGGAGTGTTTTATTAGGTAATTTTACGGGTATTTTAGTAGTATTCTGTGCAGAGTATATTCAGCCTGACATTTTTAAAGACACAAATAATTTGAGGGTTTGTTTGCTAAAAAGTAGGTGTTTTGGTTCTGACAAAGTGTTAAATGTAATAATATGTGTACAGGTTTTGGAATGAGAGAGTTTTTTTTTAGAGGTAATTGCTGTACAGAGGTGTTTTTATACAGAGGTAATTGCTGTACAGGGGTGTTTTTATATAGAGGTAATTGCTGTACAGAGGTGTTTTTATATAGAGGTAATTGCTGTACAGAGGTGTTTTTATGTAGAGGTAATTGCTGTACAGAGGTGTTTTTATACAGAGGTAATTGCTGTACAGAGGTGTTTTTATATAGAGGTAATTGCTGTACAGAGGTGTTTTTATGTAGAGGTAATTGCTGTACAGGGTTGTTTTTATACAGAGGTAATTGCTGTACAGAGGTGTTTTTATACAGAGGTAATTGCTGTACAGAGGTGTTTTCATATAGAGGTAATTGCTGTACAGAGGTGTTTTTATGTAGAGGTAATTGCTGTACAGAGGTGTTTTTATGTAGGGGTAATTGCTGCACAGAGGTGTTTTCATATAAAGGTAATTGCTGTACAGAGGTGTTTTTATGTAGAGAGTCTTCATAGATTTAAAGCGTACTCATGATTAGTCTTTGAATACATTAATGTTTGCGATTGGGGTTAGAATATCTGTCCTAGAGGCAGGTTTCCGAGGGGGATATATTTCAATCTGAACTGCAAACACTTCAGATAAATTTTCTTGTATATTCTACAATATTCTATCATATTTTCAATTGTTTACCCCAATGAAACTATTTTTCATATTAACTAATGTCATTTCATTAAGTTTTTTCTTACCATAAGGTATTAATTTAAAACTTCATTCATGACAGTGTTATAACGTCATCCTAGGCATGAACGCAGTTTCATTCTTAGTTAAGCGGAAATGATGTCATTTTAATGCGGTTCATTTATAAAATGCACTAAAATGACACCTTTGTATAGCACACAACTCATCTGACACCCTCAATGCCAGATGACATTTCTGGCATGAATAAAACTAACGGAAACAACTAAGTAAGAATTGTTTCTTTTTCATGAACATATGAGATTTATTTACACTATAAAATATAATATATATCATACATTCACTTGAAATAAAAAGTTATTGTCCACCTTTAATAGTGCTAACTGACCGCTGGTTTACACTGTTGACCATAGTATTATTATGTTTACTGTCCGACAGGTCACTCACCTAGATCTCGTGAGGTTCCATTAGGGGAGAGCCATTGATTTTGAAGACTTTGAACATAATTATATATTAGTCCTTCTGTTTCTCTATTTTGTTGTTATTGCCGTTCTGCCTTTGAAACTTTAAAGCAGCACGCCTCCAGATTCATGCTAATTTTCGTGAAAATTTTTAAAATGTATTAATTTTGAATGTGTAATATTGTTAAGTAACCAAAAGGAAGCTTTGTTTGTTTGTTTGTTTGTTTCATTTTACGCATTTTCCCAACAGTATTTCAGTCATATAGGTGGGTAGTTTCATAACCATCGTTCCTGGAGAGTTACCAAAAGGAAGCAGTTTACACATTATCAATGGCACTACCATGTAAATTACCAAAACGTTGTCGAAATATTCATAAATAGCCTTTACTGCGTTAGTTACAACGCAGTAGAAATATGGTGATAAAATACTGCAAAGTCAGTGTTAAACCGAACATAGCATGTTAAATATATCTTAGATCTTTAATGTTTTTGGTTTTCTTAAAAATTTAGTGCATTTTTCTCAATATTGATTTTCCTGAACTATTTTGGATCATCTGGAGGCGTGCAGCTTTAACCCTAATAGTAAATACCCCGATAAATGTTTGAAGTTTCAATCGTGACTTAAACCTGAACCAAACAGACCATTTTATATATTGAACAAAACTAAAAAAAAATATCCTACTCATGCAACAGTTACTAGTGTAATTACCAAGATCAGATTGGTCTGCACTGTTCACACAGCGCATATTTGGAAAAAATTTCAAAAATATTTGGAAATATAAAAACACATCAATGTTAGATATTCAGGATTGTGGGGATTTAGTTCATTATAAAACACTCCACCCCCCCCCCCCCCACTCCCCCATCCCGGCCTCTACTACAAGAGATTAACTTTATACTGTCAACAATCTTTTCAATTTTAATTTTATTTAACCTTGAACAGGTTTTTAATCTGGAATACCATGTAATTAAGTGTGTACTCTTAGATTTATGAAAAATGAATGAGCACCTCAGTAAACTTATAGATCTACCTGGTATTTAACACGGTATTTAACATGGTTAACAACAGTCAATAGGATTCATAAAGTTTTGTAACACTATTTCCCAGTTGTTTGATGTGTTGATCTTGCTCAACGCTTAGTACTCTAATATTAATCTATGGAATGCATTTCCATGAATTGCCCAGGATTTAAGAGTGCAATGTCGCTCCTATTGTTCATAATGGTATTTCTTTGACTAACTAAACCAAGCATTCACCCAACAGTGATTTTCCTACTTATATAACAGATTCCGAAAAAATGCCTCTTCCCAATTGAAATTTTCTTTAAAATCATGCAGTTTTCCCAAAAATATCAACTTAAACCAGCTTTTTTACTTTCCAAATCAGCAATTTTACCAACAATTTTTCCCTTAATCAAGAGGCTAAGGCCTCTTCCCTATTTAGTGAGAAAAATCACTGCCCAACAACCATCATCGTCATCAGGAAAATGTGATATTCTACTATATATGAATGCAGAGTGTCACATGCAGTTTGTCACATTATGTTCTACATGCAGTTTGTCACATCATGTTCTACATGCAGTTTGTGACATTATGTTCTACATGCAGTTTGTCACATGTTCTACATACAGTTTGTCACATCATGTTCTACATGCAGTTTGTCACATCATGTTCTACATGCAGTTTGTCACATCATGTTCTACATGCAGTTTGTCACATCATGTTCTACATGCAGTTTGTCTCATGTTCTACATGCAGTTTGTCAAATCATGTTCTACACACACTTTGTCACAACATATTCTACATGTAGTTTATCACACACACAGTTTGTCAGAACATGTTCTACATACAGTTTATCACATCATGTTCTACACACAGTTTGTAACATCATGTTCTACACACAGTTTGTCACAATATGTTCCACATGCAGTTGATCACATCATGTCCTACACACAGTTTGTCAGATCATGTTCTACACACAGTTTGTCACATCATGTTCTATATGCAGTTTGTCACATTATGTTCAACATACAGTTTGTCACATCATGTTCTACATGCAGTTTGTCACATCATGTTCTACATGCAGTTTGTCACATATTTTTGACATGCAGTTTGTCACATCATGTTCTACATGCAGTTTGTCACATTATGTTCTACACACAGTTTGTCACATTATGTTCTACATACAGTTTGTCACATCATGTTCTACATGCAGTTTGTCACATCATGTTCTACATACAGTTTGTCACATAATGTTCTTTATGCAGTTTGTCACATTATGTTCTACACACAGTTTATCACATCATCTATACGCAGTTTGTCACATCATGTTCTACATGAAGTTTGTCACATTATATTCTACACACAGTTTGTCACATCATGTTCTACACACAGTTTGTCACATCATGTTCTACATGAAGTTTGTCACATTATATTCTTCACACAGTTTGTCACATCATGTTTTACACACAGTTTATCACACCATGTCCTACACACAGTTTGTCAGATCATGTTTTACACACAGTTTATCACATCATGTCCTACACTCAGCTTGTCACATCATGTCCTACACACAGTTTATCACATCATGTCCTACATACAGTTTATCACATCATGTTCTACATGCAGTTTGTCACATTATGTTCTACACACAGTTTGTCACAACATGTTCTACATGCAGTTTGTCACATCATGTCCTACACACAGTTTATCACATCATCTATACACAGTTTGTCACATCATGTCCTACACACAGTTTATCACATCATCTATACACAGTTTGTCACATCATGTTCTACATGCAGTTTGTCACATCATGTCCTACACACAGTTTATCACATCATGTTCTACATGCAGTTTGTCACATCATGTCCTACACACAGTTTATCACATCATCTACACACAGTTTGTCACATCATGTCCTACACACAGTTTGTCACATCATGTCCTACACACAGTTTATCACATCATGTCCTACGTGCAGTTTGTCACATCATGTCCTACACACAGTTTATCACATCATCTATACACAGTTTGTCACATCATGTTCTACATGCAGTTTGTCACATCATGTCCTACACACGGTTTATCACATCATGTTCTACATGCAGTTTGTCACATCATGTCCTACACACAGTTTATCACATCATCTACACACAGTTTGTCACATCATGTTCTACACACAGTTTGTCACATCATGTCCTACACACAGTTTATCACATCATGTTCTACACACAGTTTGTCACATCATGTTCTACACACAGTTTGTCACATCATGTCCTACACACAGTTTATCACATCATCTACACACAGTTTGTCACATCATGTTCTACACACAGTTTGTCACATCATGTCCTACACACAGTTTATCACATCATGTTCTACACACAGTTTGTCACATCATGTTCTACATGCAGTTTGTCACATCATGTTCTACACACAGTTTGTCACATCATGTTCTACATGCAGTTTGTCACATCATGTTCTACACACAGTTTGTCACATCATGTTCTACACACAGTTTATCACATCATGTTCTACATGCAGTTTGTCACATCATGTTCTACATGCAATTTGTCACATTATGTTCTACATGCAGTTTTTCACATCATGTTCTACATGCAATTTGTCACATCATGTTCTGCATGCAGTTTGTCACATCATGTTCTACACACAGTTTGTCACATCATGTTCTACATGCAGTTTGTCACATCATGTTCTACACACAGTTTATCACATCATGTCCTAAACACAGTTTATCACATCACACATACAGTTTATCACATCATGTTCTACACACAGTTTGTCACATCATGTTTTACATGCAGAAATGCTATCCTCATTCTGATTTTGAGTAATGTAATTTAGGGTCAGTTTTAAGAATTAGATTCATTATAATGAACAAACTGAGTGAGTGTATGATCTGAAATTTTGCACACAAGATATCGTTCTAGACCTATATCAAATGGAATTTTAGAGACTTTGGATTTTTTTCATGTGAGGAAGTTATCTGGCAGGCCAAGGGAACCACGGGCGGTTCTTCTCAGCTGCTAGCTTGTCGTGCCAGATATAATGCAAGAACGGGCACTGGATATCTGTCTTCTCCAATTAATATGCTCGCCCATATGGTCTCCTTCCGGTGGCAAAAGCAAACACACACAAATCCAATTTAGTCACCTCATGACTTATAAAAGTCAGTGTTGCTGTACATGTAACTTACAAAATCCAACGAAACAACAAACAAAAATGTTTTGAAATAAGTATAAGCGAACACCTATTTGACAGCTGCCTGACCTGGCAAAAATGATAATGTTACACTGGTCACAACATAATGTTTGATGGAGCCTGTTCATGGTTTAATATGCTATGATATTACAGACATTTTTTTTGTGAAACTAATCTGTACTGTAGACAAGTGATAAAAAAAAAAAAAAAAAAAAAAAAAAATGGTGTAAAATGAACAAAAAGTAGAAAAAATTATTAAAAAAAAAAAAAGGATGAAGGATGAAAAAAAAATTGATATTCTTTGAAATAGATAGGTATGTAGGGTAATCTTGGAGATATGAAGGTCAAAATGAATGGAATGGCAACCTTTAAAGTTTAATGATTATCTATGAAGGGTAAAAGATCAAATAGTTACCTAGTGATATTGGGGGCGAGTATCAATACAATGTGTCTTTTATTTAGATCATACAAAAAAAAACCCAACTAAAAATACAGTGTGAATTAATTATCTCTAAAGTGTTATGGATTTTGTTCTTCTTTTTGCTTTACTTGTGTAGCCAGCACCCAATGTGACTAGGGCAGAGCAAGGTCTGATAGTTCCGTGGTCCGTGCACCGAGTTCGCTATTCGGCCAGTACCAATTTTGGAATTTTTTTTCTCTAACACTTAAATACATGTGAACTTTTTTCAATGATCAAGTGGGAGAGTTTTCAGTAAGTTCTGACATCAAAAATAGGAAGATTTCTTTAACATATGAAAATACCCCTTACTTTAAGAAAAATCTTTGAAAATATGGCTGAAAAAAGTGGGAGTCTCCCGCCTAAAGTGGGAGAGTTCACATGTATGCACTTATATGAATTAAGTCTTGTCCAGCTTTAAAGAATGACTTGAAAATATTTAAAATCGGTAAAGGTTAAAGTGAAGAAATTAGATTTTTAATAGCGATTCAAGTGTTTAACCACTTTCAGTAAGTCAGATAAGTGAAAAGTGTTTAAAGTATCACTTTTTGCATGTTTAAATCATTGACCGAAATATGGATAAGGTGACTCGGTCCACACATACATTGTAATACGTGACATTGAAAATGAAATAAAAACCGAGAAATCATTGTGCGTGCATATTCGTTACTTTTGTAATCAGATCTAGGACAGAAAAAAAAACAACGTTATGATAAAGCTTTTGATATCTTCTTTATAGATAGAGAGATAAATACAGTTATTGTTACAATGCGAACTCCAGGCCGTAAAATGAAGAGAGAAAAAAAAAAATGTTTCACACTCCTGTTTTTTGCCTCCCCCACTGGAGCCCCGATATTTTTTCCCCCCACCAGGTCAAGAAAACTAGAGTTAGAGCTATAGAGTTAAGATGTTGGTAGTAATTACTGGCCAGCAACACACACCATCCTTGTTATAAGGTGAATTATATCCACTCAATATGACCTGGTTTAAACCAGATCCATTCAAGATTTGTGTGTCTTTTAAAACCTAAAGGCTTGATAATGTGAGATGCTTGTTTATAGAGTTATTGGCTTTTCTAGATTTATGTTAACTTTTTCTCCCTATGCAAGTTAAGCGTATAAAACATTAAGGTTAAAAATAGAAACATGGCTGCCATTTTGTATAGCTATTGAGCGTGACCTGGTCATTTCAGGTCAGGTGGGCTAAAGTCATTTCTGTGTTTTGATTGGTTAAAAATAAGTTATAAATAGAGTTATCAGTTGCTGGATGACCGATCCCAAATAACTGTTTCTACTAGGGTTGATTATTAACATAAATCGTGTGTTAGAGGCACGCAATAGGGTTGAATTGTTTATCAATATAAAAACACACGATGTTATAGTGACATTGGGCCTTGACCGAGAAATTCCAATAATGTTTTTATGTGTACATTGTGTACACATCTAGTGTTGTAATATAAAAATCCTTGGTTAATGTGAAAATGTTTGGTTAAAGGTTTAAAAATCTATAGTAAACAAAAGTGGTGTAGTACTTAAGTTAAAAAAAAAGTGAATATGTGAGTGGGTTTGAATTATTGTATTATACTAGAGGCGGTGTATAAATGCTGTAAACTGTGTTGTTTTTTTTTTCCTCTCCGTGATCATCTATGTTTGTTTTTTTTTCCCTTAATTATCCATGCCTACCAGTGCTGACCAAGATCAGCAGGCCTTTCTGTGTTGTGTGATCAGGATCTGCCCTGCATAATTGATAGCTTTTAAAATTGAGTCCGGTAAACAAAACATGTAGAAAATTTCCCTAAAAATGATGCAGATTAAAATATAGACAAGTCCATTTAAGATATTGAGCAGTATGTTATGTATCTAGGAATAAATTTCTCATAACCAGTTATATTATGAAAATTTATCATATTTATTAATAAATACTTGTTTTAATTTGACATTATGAGGAAAATTTAATGTATTCAAAGTATAAAAGTGCCAGGGCTTTCCTTTAAAGGAACTGAACTAAGGTTTAAAAGCCTAAAAATTTAATATTTGAATACCCTACATAGATCAACTTGGGTGCTTTAAACAAAATATATATAAAAGATAGGACTTCAGAAATAAATTTAAAATTACATTTTTGTGCTGTTCTTAGGCCAATTTGAGTGAAAAGTGTTGAATTTTTGGTCATTTTCCGCTATTTGAATTATCATTCAGGAAAAATGGATTGAGCGAAAGATATGAAATTTTACAGACATCCAAGTTACTGGTCTAGACCTACATTAAATGGAACAGTAATCTCTAAAAATTATTACTTGTCCCATCACGGCTTGAATCTTAATACACTTGGGGTCCATGGACCTCTTATTTGAGATTTTATGAGTCAGTTTAAGTTTTTAGATTTTATTTTCCTGGTTTAGCAACTGAAATCAGTAAAACTGTTAATACACCACACCAAATTTGAGCAGGGTGGGCAAAATCTGATTTCAATTTACTTTGTCCGTTTTTATCTGAAGAATTTCATAACTTGTCCGTATGATATCTATACAGTAAAATCTTGAAAATTGTCCACTTGTCCATAGTGGCTGCGGTACAACCTGGCCAACATGGACAATTGATTTAGCTGCCTCAGTGTTTGAGAAGTCTGACCAGGCTCCGTTGGTTGGCTGTCTCAATTTTATTTTTGTTTTCAAATGGAAAACCCTTAAACTTTGAATGGACTGTTCCATATTCAGGGCAGGGCAAATCCATTTACACAAATTCAGCAGTATTGAATTTCAGTGTAGTGAGAGAAGCTAGGGCCGATAGTAAGAGAAAGAGAAAAACATCCTAAAATACAATAGCTTAATTAGATAATTCTGTGTGAACTGTCGTTAATAGTAAATCATGAAGTAGGGAGAATGGTTGTGTAAATGAGAAAATTAAAAGGGAAAACAAGTGCAAGATTTTCCTATTCCTGCGTAAGACAGAAACTCAGAAACGCACTGTATTCCATTTTGCCTGCTTTGCTGTTGAAAGAAATAATCAATTTATGGAAAATAGGTTACTCTCTTTATTTTGTAGGATGATGTTGTTGTTTTTTTCCCCCTGCTGTAAATATTATTCTTGTATTATAATGACATTCATCGTCAATGTTGGTTTTACATTAAATACATTATAAATAAATTACTGGGTAAGAAACTACTGTGATAATAGTCACAAATATTGTGTTTTTATACTTGTGTTTTGACAAAAAGACGTGACATGCCACCTTACTTGTAGTGAGTTCTAACACAATTATTAATGACATTCTGGCTAGCACCTACGGTATTCACCCTTGCTCAGCTTAATAGGCACAGCATTGGATATGTAATCTAGGGGTCACAGGTCTGATCCTTGAGAGAGGCGAAATTTTTTTTCTGTGACTGTTGATCCTGAACATTAAGTGGTAATATGGTCATTTGTCTGTCATTGCTGATTAAAGATATCTTGGGATATATTAGTAGTGGTTAACTTGCTCGGAATATGGTAAATAACTGGTTAGTTATCCAGGAAAGCCTGTTAGATGGACTCCTTGCAAAGATATGAGCAAAAAAGGTGTTAAAATGATAAATCAACATAAAAAGTAGAAAATCTTAATCAAAATCTATATAATTATAACCCTCCAAAATATGAAATGACCCATCCTCATTGAACTATGATGAAAGTTGTGTGCCCCTCGATCCCTGTATAATTTCGAGTCTTTGTGGCCCGTATTTTCTGACCCGTAGCCATTCTAATAAAGCCTGTTTAGGACAGATTTGACTTATGGGATAAAGAATGTTTTTATCTGGGTAAGATTCAACACCCAGTACTGTTCAGTTACAAGTGAAGACTGTTACAATATATAGTAAACTTTGATCACAGAAATAACTTAAGTGGTTAAAATTTATAATGTAGTTTATATATTTGACCCTAGTTTAACTTTACTAGGTGAAAATGCTTCCTTGTTAGATGTAGATGGTAACATCCTTGTTCAATAAGAAAAAAAAAACCCAATATTTTACCACATGCAAGATGTTTAATTTTATACGATTATATGTCTAGAAAATGTTTTCATTCTCCATCTAAAAAAATTTCACCATTACTTTGTTATGTACCTGGTCGTCCGTCTGTCTTTTAGTAGTTTTTGTCTCTGGTCTATTATCCTTTGAACTGGTGGAAGGAAATTGAAACTTTTTGGCAAATAGTAATATATTATAAGGATCATTGTATAGACATGTTTCTTGATTGGGTCTTTTCACTACTGAAAGATTTTAATTACTCAAAAAACCCAAAAAACAACAACAAAAAAAAAACAAAAAAAAACAAAAACAAAACATTTGGGCGTATATTGCACAGCCTTTGCTGTGCTTTTGTTTGAATAATAATTATATTGCTAGCAAGATTTTTATTCAATAATTCTTTAAAATTAAGCTAGATCTACTTCCAAGGTTGCCATGATAATATATATGGTATTTTACTGTGAGTGTGAGCTTAGAGAGGTAATTATGATTTCCTCTTTGTGAATGCACTTAATCAATTACCCTTTTTTTTGGAAGAGTCCAATATCAGTTTTTGGAAGAGTCCAATATCAGTTTTTGGAAGAGTCCAATATCAGTTTTTGGAACAGTCCAATATCAGTTTTTGGAACAGTCCAATATCATTTTTGGGACAACAGGAAAAAAAAATTCATTCTTGTTGCTATAACAGTTGTAAAATAAATGTATTTTTATGTTTCAGGGATGGAGAAGAAGTTCATTATAGAGCCTCAGCCACAGACCGTGCCTATTGGCGGTGTAGCCAGGTTCCAGTGCCAAATTCAGGCCATTCCACCGGCCATGTACGAATGGCAGCGCGATAAAACTGTTCTACCTCAAAATGATAGGTACGTTCATTATAAATTATATACTTTTATGTATGTGTATTGGTCTACTTTAATAGGCAAAATTGATAGATATGTAAATTATATGTATTGGGTATTCTCGGGCAAAATTAAAATTATATACTTATAGGTATGAGGTATTTTTGTGCAAAATGTATAAGGTATTCTCGGACCAGGGTTCATGGGGCGGGGGGGGGGGGGGGGAGAGTAGGAAGGGGGTTTCGCATGATTTTCTAACATTTTTCATTCAATGAAGAATTTCAACAGAAGAAAATTATGTACATTGTATTTGTAAAATATGGCAGAATGATAACTGCACTTTCCTATTTTAATTCCAATTGTTATTATAGCGCTTATTTTATTTATGACTCTTGTTATGTCTTGTATTAAATCTTTAAGTCATTGATATTTTAGGTTTATTTCTCTGTGACTGTGATATATTTTATTGTACTAGGAAATATTAACCTATGGTTTAGTAATGAATGATTTATGAATAAAAAGCCGGAGGTGGGGGGGGGGTTTAAAATGGTGAAGCTTTGAGGTTTAGATAACGATTTATATTGTGTCAAAACAAATGGTCGTAAAGAGCTCTTCAGAATGATTTAAGTGTCGGATTAGGTAACACTTGTTGTAACAAAGATTTAGATCTATGCTCGGCTCGGATTGTAAATTCCGACCTTAACCCTTAATAGTCTAAATATTAGAAATGGACTTGTCCATCTTTTCATCTGGTCATAACCATTCATCAGTAAAAGGGGAAAATTTGAAAGTATTTACTGAATGAATAACATGCAGTGTATTAGATCCTCTCTCTGGTAGGCTGCAATGCTAATGTGGCCATACTCAAGGTCAAGGTTACTTTGACCTAAAAACAGTCTACTGCATTTATATATGTATTTCATAATTCATCATTTATATATGCATAATTATGTCTGAATTTCATAATTCAGCAGTTATATAATATTATGCATAATTACTTAGAAATTTCATACCTCAGTATTTGTATACGCTTAAATATATGTACTTCTGAATTTCATATAAATTCAGCTTCATATATGCATAAATACTTCTGACTTTCATTATTCAGAATTTATATAATTACTTCTGAATTTCATATCATATTTCAGCATATATATAAAATGCATAATTACTTCTGAATTTCATTTCATAATTCAGCATTTATATGTGCAGAATTACTTCTGAATTTCATAATTCAGAATTTACATAATTACTTCTGAATTTCATAATTCAGCATTTATATTTAGTAATAATACATGATTACTTCTGAATTTCAGGTATTTAGTATTAAACTCAGGTATATTACAAATCACGGGTGTCATAGAAACAGATGCGGGTGTCTATAGATGTTACGCTACTCAGGGTCTACTGCACGAATTACCAGGTCATGATATTGATGTCAAATACAGCGAAGAAGCGGAATTAACAGTCGTACCGGGTATGTATCATTTCTAGGGTCGCAATTTGTATTGCTATATATTATAAGTTATAAAGATCTATGACAGGTGACATGGCCCTATATAAACAGTTGTATGTATATAGATAACCTGAGTCATATTGGGTCTAAGGTCGCAACTGGTATTGCTATATAAGTTATAGGGCTGGGGCGAGTATCCCAGGGTTCTCGGGGACGCTTATTTCGGCGTCCGGGTACGCATGTTTATTACAGCTGGACGCAAATATTTCAGAGCAAGGATTCCACGTATGCTTAATTTTGCCTGGGGACGCATAAACATTACCGATTGTTTACAACCACAAATACACAATACGTCAGCGCGTGTCAGTCTATAGGTAGGCGGTCCTATGCACATCGACCCGTGAAGCGATTAGCCAATCAGCGATAATGATTCCGATCATTATCACGCAATAGTGATCAGACAAATGTATACACATGTAATTACCAGATATAACACGAGGTGATAATTTTATATCTTTGATCAACAGTTGATTGGAAATTAGCAAATTTTACCGACAAAAGGATAAAATTGTCGACTATTTACGCCGCAAGTTTAAAGACTGTTTTCTCAAATGACAAATGAGTGTAATTTTGAATGATTGTCGAATATTTTCGGCATTTTCTAGACACAATTTTGCTTTAGTTTCATTTTGCAAAAACTTTCTATACAGTAAGAGTATTATGAATTTAAGATATTGTGCCGAAATGCCAGGACAACAAACCAAAATTCACATACGCTTTTATTCTATCCGAAAATTGATCCCGAACATCGGCAATTTCACGTTCACCAGAAACCCTAAAATTTCGCAAAAATTCTCAGTTTCCAAGCCAAACATGCGAATGAATTGTTCCTTTATTATCTAATCAACATTAAATCTTTAAATATCGATCTTCAATTTGCCCCCTTTTGAAGATATTTTCCAAAATAATTGTCGATCGGATGAATCTCTTACACACTGTGTGAAGTTGTACACGATTTTCCTATTCATTCCGCTAAACGCCGCCTATATACATTTACATTTTTTTTTACAAAAATAAACTTTTTGTTTTTAGAGTGGACTTATTTAACCAGAATAAAATTTGATTTGGTACAAAAGTGAAAAAAAAAAAAAACGATTTCCATTTGTTGATGCATTATAATGAAATAATTTCATGATAAATATTAACAACAAAACAATAATTATACTATGTAGTTCAGAGTTTCTTTTGAATAACTATAAACTTTGGAAGTCTCTTGAAGATTCAAAATATCAGCAATGCTATTGTGAGCATTGAATGACTAATCTGTAAACATATTAATTGCGACGCGCTTTTGGACTCCAACTTTTTCAGGGTTGGGAGTCCATGGACTCCATGTTTTAAAGTCCTAGTGAGAACCCTGTATCCGAGTATTGGAAAATCACAAATTAAAGTGAAAAATCGAGTTTGAATATTCGTAAGCCCAGAGATCGTGGATCGCGATCTATTTTTTTTTAATACATTCACTGTTTCTCACACTCATAAAATCGAGAAAAATACGATTTGAGTATAAATTATATGAAGTTTACCTAAATACAACTTGCGGGTTATAGACCATGTACCATGATGCTGAGCTAGGAAGTAATTGGTTTAAAAAAAAAATACTCATCCAAAGAATAAAAACATAAACCTATGTTTTTATGGGTGTCTTAATAACAAAAGATTTGTGGTTCGATTTGTGAATCGTAAGTGCTGAATCCTGGTTCGGATCGGATCCACACCCCTAATAAGTTATAAAGATCGTGACAGGTTATATGGCCGTATGTCAAAGGTTGCTTGTAATTATATAACCCGAGTGGTACCGGGTATATGTTATTTCTAGGGTCGCAACTCGTATTGCTACATATTATAAAGATCGTGACAGGTTATATGGCCATATGTCAAAGGTTGTTTGTAATTATATAACCTAAGTGGTACCGGGTACGTGTTATTTCTAGGGTGGCAACTCGTATTGCTATATTGTATTAGTTATAAAGATCTTGACAGGTTATATGGAACTGCTTCCCCAAAGAAAAATTCTTTAAAATCATGCAGTTTTTCCCCAATAACTGAACTTACATCAAGTTTTTTCGTCCCCTTTTGCAACTATACCAAGTAATTTTTCCCCAAAATTAAGGGCAGGGCTGCTTCTCCAACCTGTAAAAAAATGCCCTGGAACTGGATTGAATGCAAATGTAAAGTGCTGCCACAAACTATGTGCAAGTGAATGATTGAAACCCTGTTTCGAAATAGGCTCAGTATAATAATAAAAAGCAAACAACAAAAGATTCAAACTATTTTTGTCTTTCGTTTCAGATCGTGTCGGCAAGGAGATCAAGATATTCTCAAGTACGAAGAATACGACAGTACTTGTAAGAAAACCGGCGCTTCTTGAATGCCTCGTTCAGGGTTATACTGGTAAAGTTGAATGGAGGAAGGGGGACAACAGTGAGTCCTTTTGTTATTATCTGAATAATGTTATTATATATATAGTGACGTAAAACAGTGTCACAGTGATATAAAACAGTGTCACAGTGACATAAAACAGTGTCACAGTGACATAAAAAAGGTGTCACAGTGATATAAAACAGTGTGACAAGTGATAATAAACAGTGTCACAGTGACATTGAACAGTGTCGTATAGTGACATAAAACAGTGTCACTGTGACATAAAACATTGTCACTGTGACATAAAACATTGTCACTGTGACATAAAACAGTGTCACTGTGACATAAAACAGTGTCACAGTTACATAAAACAGTGTCACAATGATGTAAAACAGTGTCATAGTGACAAAAAGCAGTGTCACAGTGATATAAAATAGTGTCAGTGACAAAAACAGTGTCACAGTTACATAAAACTGTGTCACGGTGAAATAAAATAGTGTCAGTGATGTTAAACAGTGTCACAGAAACATAAAACAGTGTCACAGTGACATTAAATAGTGTCAGTGATATAAAGCAGTGTCACAGTGACATATAACAGTGTCACAGTAACATTTAACAGTGACACAGTGACATAAAAATTCAAGTGATATTAAACAGTGTCACAGGTATAAAAGGTCATGTGAATTGAACAATGCACATGACTAAAAAAATTTTCACAGGGCATAAAACAGTTCAGTGATATGAGGCAGGTCACATAAATAACGTGTCACATTACATTTAAAAGTATTTTCAAAAGACAAAAAAAAAAGTGTTATGTTCAGTGACATAAAGTGCACAGTTTTAAGGAATGTCACAGTGAAAGAAAAAATTTTTAATATAAAAAAAAAAGA
>NW_026861703.1:0-4741 GCF_026571515.1 Ruditapes philippinarum | reverse complement strand
TTTGAAAAGTGTTGACTTTATTGTGACGTCGCTTTAAATTGACGTTCACCGTGCGCCGACATATGATTGATGTATGTTTAATTCTTCATAATGTAAATGCCATTTTGTTATTTATTTTAAATTCTATAAAAGCACACATATTTGCGGTTGAAAAAAAGAAAATCTAACTGTTTTGTCTTTTAAAATAATCTACCTTTATATAATGAGAGAACCAAGCATCAAAGTAAAAAATACATATAACGTATATGTGCACTACCACCAAATATTATCAGAAAAGTATTGTGCGAAAATGTTTACACCGACTATTTCGGAAGACAAGTTCAATTGTCCATGTTTATGGTGTGCTATTTGAGTATGTCGTTTGAATTATTGTTTCAAAAAAGCAGTATGGCGAGATGAAAATAATTAATCAACTGAAATACGGAAATCTCATTGACAATTCTAAAATAAGTATGATAGTCTAAAGGATCTTTCTGAAACGTATACACGTCCAAATTATAAATAAATTAAGTATCGGTAACAATCTGAATATTTTACATTGCTTTCAAAAATTAAATTAATTAATTAATTTTCTCATGAATAGAATATTCAACATAAGAATTTACCAAGTTGTAAAAGACATTCTTAAATTACGAGACTACCAATAACGCTCATGATCCCGAGGAAAATACATAGCGAAAGACACCATGCAAGTAAAAACATGTTTAAATCGTCCAGATATCTTTTAGAATATACTTCCTGTTTGTATTAATTGTTTTGACGAGCGGTAAAAAAGTTTGCCTGCCTATTTACAGGTTATTACAGTTACTTCTCCATTTTTGTACACACAAAATACTAATACTTTAAAAATGTCAGAATTAAAGAGAGAATGTGACAAAGGTTCAATCCGCCAAATCTTACGTCTTAAATGCAACTATAAAGACAATACTATGCGACAGTCTGGGAAAATACATAAATTAATGCCGGGTGCTTAGAAACACTATTTTGTTCAATCTCAGGCTACTTGAAAGTATTTGCCGATAAAAAATAATTTTCTCACTGGCCACAAATCGTCTGTCAACTTAAAAAGTCTATATTGGTACAAAAAAGTGCGACACTAGAACACTTTGATGCATATTAAGAATTCTCTATAAGACATAAAATATGTAAATTAGTGGAATATTTATTTCATCCTTTCCAAATGCCGGCGAATTCTGTTGAAGTCATCAATTTTGTACACATTTAAACACACCTATATTATCAAAAAGTTGTCAAACGAACACTTAAGTTGCAAAACAGTGATCTTCGAATTCTTTATTAATGTGTACATGCAAATAAAACTTTGATACGAAACTTTAACCGTGAATTTTTCTTTGTTCAAAAAATGAAATGAAATGAGTCATTGAAGATTTTAACTAAGACTGTAACCGAGACTTTATGTGGAGAAGTCTAATTTACACAAATAGCTATAACGTACCTGTGTCACTTGTTTCCCGTATTAATGACCGGGAATGTCTTGTTGTATCTATAACGAAATTAAACATTAAGCAGTTAAATTATCAAGCAACACATTTCAAAAATTTTAACATACAAACTATCAAATATTCACAGTCTTTAGTGCCACAATAGATAAAGTACTATTCGGCAGTCCGGGGAAATACATGACTAAATCCCGGGAAATGAGGAACAGACTATCTCTTAAACATCAAGCTACTTGATAGTTTGTGCCGATCTAAAACAAAATAGAAATGTGTTCATAGGACACGGATGGCCCCAACACTCCACCGATTTGTCAATCTTATGTATCTGGGTCAAATTGTTTTTGGCTACATGTGTTGAAAACTAAAAATCTTTTATTAAGTAAAGAGAAATTACAAAAAAATACTGAATAAATCCACAAGAAAACCTAAAAGGTATATCAGTCACATGCTGACTAACATTCTTGTAAAACGTTTAGGCCTACAGGTCAATTTTTTTTTGTGTTACGTGGCGACACAAGTTGAAAATTGGCAAAAGGGCAATTACTCTAAAAATACTGAAAATGTCCACACAAAAATACCTAGGTGCTCATCTACACATGCTTAGCAACATTCTTGTAAGGTTTCTTGACTCTAGGTCAAATACTGTTTTAGTTACGTGCGACACAAGTTGAAAATTGGAATTTTTTACTAAGTCAAGGGCTATAACTCTAAAAATGTCCACACGAAAGTACCCAGGTACACAACAGCACATGCTGATCAACATTCCAGTAAGGTTTCATAACTCTAGGTCAAATATTGTTTGTGTTACGTGCGACACAAGTTGAAAATTGCAAATATTAACTAAGTCAAGGACAATAAATCTAAAAATACTAAATATGAAAATAACCAAGTGCACAACTTCACATGCTAATCAACATTTCTGTAAGGTTTCATGACTTTGGGTCAATTACTTTTTAAGCTACGTGCGACATAAAAAGGAAACTGACGAACGGACGAAAGGAAGGACGGATTGACGGCTGGTCAAGGGTAAATCTAAATCCCCCCATAGTGGGGGCAAAAACATATCATATTCCCTGTCCACAAATCGTCCGTCATCTCAAAAAACCTATATTGTAAATATAAAGAGCGATACTTAAACAATTCAATGCATTTGCTGATCGGTGTGATAATTATTTCTTCTTTTCAAGATGCCTGTATCTTTCTGTTCTAGTTATCAATTTTGTAAACTCTAAAAAACACAATCATTCAAAAGTTGAAAAACGGTAAGCTTCTAAAATTGTATTAATGTGCACATGCAAATGTAAGTTTGATACCAAACTTTAACCATGAATTGTTCTTTGTTCAAAAAAGAAATGGGTCATTGAAAATCCATGTCAGTGTTCTGGTTAAAGTATTATATGACATTTGAAAATTTAAACCAAGACTGTAACCGAGACTCTATATGGAGAAGTCAAATTTAAACAAATAAATGTAACGTACCTGTGTCACTTGTTTCCCGTATCAATGACCGAGAATGTCTTGTTGTATCTATAACGAAATTAAACATTAAGCAGTTAAATTATCAAGCAACACATTTCAAAAATTTTAAAATACAAACTATCAAATGTCCACACGAAAATACCCAGGTGCTCATCTACACATGCCGAGCAACATTCTAGTAAGGTTTCATGACCCTGGAACAAATACCTTTTTAGTTACGTGCGACAAAAGTTGAAAATTGGATTTTTTTACTAAGTCAAGGGCTTTAACTCTAAAAATGTCCACACGAAAATACCCAGGTGCACAACAACACATGCTGATCATCATTCAAAAGTTGAGAAACAGTAATCTTCTAAAGTTTTATTAATGTGCACATACAAATGTAATTTTGATACTAAACTTTAACCATGAATTGTTCTTTGTTCAAAAAAAGAAATTAGTCGTTGAAAGTCCATGTCAGTTTTCTGGTTTTAGTATTATATGAAATTTGAAAGCTTTAACCAAGACTGTAAAAAACCGAAACTCTATATGGAGAAGTCAAAAACAAACAAATAGATATAACGTACCTGTGTCACTTGTTTCACGTATCAATGACCGGGAATGTCTTGTTGTATCTATAACTAAATTAAACATTAAGTAGTTAAATTATCTAGGAAAACATTTTAAAAATTTTAACATACAAACTATCAAATCTTCACAGTCTTTAGTGCCACAATAGATATAGTATTTTGCGTCAGTCCCGGAAAATACATGACTTAATCCCGGTTTCACTTCCTTAGAAAAAAACAAGAAAAACACTATCTTTTAAATATCTACCTACTTGATATTATGTTCATTTATAAAACCATATTCATTTCTGACCACACATCGTCCGCAATCTTGAAATGTAACAATAAAGAGCGATACTTAAACAATTCAATGCATGTAAAAAAATCTTTTGGTGAGGAATATGCTTACCTGCGTTATAATTATTTCTAGTTTTCTAGATCATATAAATGCCGGTACCTTTCTGTTCTAGTTATCAATTTTGTAAAGTCTTAAGCACACAATTATTATTCCAAACTTGTCAAATGAACACTTGAGTTGCAATCAAAGAGTGATCATCCAATTGAAATTGATGTTGCTATGTAAATAAACATTTAATACGAAACGTTTGCCCTTTTTTCTTATTATAATTTGGAAAAAAAAAACGTTTAAAGTAAACTGCCTAAAGTATTCGTTAAAACTGGATAAAGTTTGTTTTGCCTCAATGCTCCCACTCGGACGCCCAAATATTATGTATCTCGTTTTCATTCTAGCGATTTCTTAGAATAAAAAATATCTTCGAGTCGACAAAAACAGTCCGAATGTAATTTTTTTTTGCAGGTGCGCGATGACGTAGTATCTACCATTGAAACAGGAACACACTCAAACTACTTGACAATACGTGCCGAAAAAAAGACAATCTTCTTTCCCTGATTAAGAATCGGCTTGCCATCTTAAAAGCTCTATATTGTAGCTATAAATTGCGATTTTTAAACGCATCAATGAGACATATGCTGATTTGTGTGATAATTGGCTCTTCCGTTCTAGATGCCGATAAATTTCTTTTCCAGTCATCACCTCTTAAACTAACATTAATTATTCAAAAATTGTCTCACTAACTTTTGAATTGATTGCAAAAAGTAATCTCCCAAGATTCAGTCAATGTCGACATGAAAATAAAACTTTGACCATGAATGTTTCTTTGCTCAAAAAAAAAGAAATCAATGAAAGTCCATATTTTGTTTTGGGTAAAGTACTAAATTAGATTTTAGAATTTG
>NW_026861702.1:0-91390 GCF_026571515.1 Ruditapes philippinarum | reverse complement strand
ATGGATAATCCCCCCCCCCCCCCCAAACTTTGTTTTTGTAGCTTCTTGGGTGTTTTTTTAATAAATTTGCTTGTTATTTTTTGGGCCCCCTTTAGGGGTTTAGGGCCTAAAAAAAAAACCCTTTTGACCCCTTCTTCTTCGGGAACTCAGTGTGGCAATCCCACGTGACATTAGTTTTTTGGGCCCTTTTCATTTCCAAGACAATTTGCCCCATTCGGAAAAAAAATTAGCGAAAATTTTTTTTTTCCCCCATTTTTTTTTGGGATTGCATAGTCTAGGGAAAAAATAAAAGCTTTCCTTTAGAAAAATTGGTTTTGTCAGTTTTAAAAGGGTTTTTTTATCAAACACTTTGCCAAACCCTTTGGAAGTTGCTTTTTTTAGAGCGGGTTTTTCCAGTTGCAAGCTATTTCGTTTTTTTGGAGTTTTTGGGTTAGGGCCATTTTTTAAAAAGTGGTTTTCATAACCCCGCGAGTAGGGAAAGGGGAAAACTCAAAACCAAAAATTTTATTTTTTTATTATGTTGCAAAAATCTTACATTTTTTTAAAATTTTTTAAATTTTCTGGCCCATTTTCCCAAGTAAAAAAAAAGGGACAAAGTTTAAAGCCGATTTTAAACCCGTTGCAAATGCAAAGGGAAACTGCCTACCTTTTCTCTTTCTATAATTTTGTTAAAACCCATGAAAAACTTTTTTTTTTTCCTAAAAATTTACATAAAAAAATAAATTTTTAAATTTTTCCTCCCCTCCCCGATATTTAAAGTTTTTTAAAAGTAGTAAAATTGTTGTCTGTAACTGCAAGTTTTGTAAAGAAATTGATTTTACTCTTTTAATCATTGTTCTTTCCAACGTAATGATTATGAAAATTTTAAATTTTGTGTCATGTAGCAATCTAAACATGGAATAGAAAAAAGAAACCCTAAATTTCCAACCTAAACGGCAAAATTGAAAATTGTTTCAGGCTCGGATTGACTTAGGGCTAGCCTTGTCCAATGAACGTGCACATTTCCCGGATCACTTCGGAATTTGATGCTGCCTAAAAAAGGGTTAGCCTCGAACGCTCGGCAATTTTAAAGGGTCAAATGGCTTATTCTTTTGTTAAAGAGCCCTTTTGTATATATTTAAAAAAGAACCTTTGTAGCAATCTTTTAGGTATGATTAGATTAAGCTTTTTTTAACACAGTGGAGCACTCGTTGATAAAAAAAAATTTTATATCCTGTTTTCATTTCCCCCGGTTTAACCCCGTTTTCGTGAAATGGATATAAATTCGTTAAACTTAAGAACACTATTAAACACTATCTATTTTTTTAATTGATTTTTTCTGTTGATGAATTTTCTTCTGAAAATTTTTAAATTAAAATAGTCAATGCTTTTAAACCCGAGACTCACCAATTTTACATTTTTAAGAGAGGAAGGGAAAGGAAAATTTGTTTGGGTTTTAAAAAATTTTAAATCGGGAGAACTTTTTTAACAATAAGTCTTTTTTCCAAACCTTTTATAAAAAGATAGGGTATTTTGGGGGCTAAATTTTTTTCGATTTTGGGCCCTAAATTTAAAAGCCCTGGATTATTGCACGCCCGGCATTTACCCGCAAAAGTTTCCCAAACGGGGTTTTTGTGTTTTTTGATTTAAAAAAGGAAACGCAAAATTAAAAAATAAAAAATTAAAAGTGACGATATCTAAATAAGTGAAATTTTTTGTATGTTAAAAAAAGAAATAAGTCATTTGCAGTTGAAAAGGATAAGAAAATTTTTAAAATTTCCTTCAAAAGTAAACTTTTAAATTTTTTAAACTTATGTTAGCCCTTTTAATTTTTTCAATGGACGCATTTTAGTGGCCCTAATTTTGGGCCCCGTCCCTAGATTTGCCCTGTTGCCCCATTACAGATGTTAAAAGTAAATTTTTTAAAAATTTTTTAAATTTATAATCATTTTTTATTTCCGTCTTGGTTTAAAGTTTTGTTTTGAAATTTTTATTAATTTAAAAAGAGGATGTTGGTTTGTAAAATCATTTTTCTGTTTTAAATTTTTTTTCTACTTTGTTTCTCCCCCTGGGTCCCTTTGTTTTATTCATGGTATTTTGGGGCTTTTTTTTTAAAAAATAGAGAATTAAATAAAGCAACTAAGTCTAACAAATTTATTAAGATTTACAAAAGGCAAAGTTCCAAGTTCAAATTTGTGTTTTAGTTTAATCAAACTCTATAGAACTTTATTATACAACAATTCCACAAAAATATTACCTTTTAAAAAGTCTCTCTTTTAGGACAGTGAAGAACCTGTCGTCACAAATTCAGAGTGTAGTGTTTGTCAGAATTAAACTTGAAAAATCCCTTTTAGAGAGAGACTTAACAACACTCGGTTATAAGTGTAACCCCTTTTCATATCATTACAAAAGTGTTTTTAATTAACTCTTTCTCTCACTGAGAGCAAATATTTTTTTATCAATTTTAGCCAAATTGTTATTGAAATAGAAAAAAACCACATTTAATACTAGGAAAAGATGAGCAATACTTTAAATTCTTCAAAACGAAACAAACATTCTTTTCCGACAGGACTAAATTACGTGATTCTGATCGTTGCACTAATGCGATTACTTAAGTAAGTGTTGTTGCTTTAAGGAAAATCAGTTTTTTTCATAATCTCTCTGTGAAAGATCAACAATGAAAAACTAAATTGTAGAAAGAGAACGGTAGGCAATGTTGCTTCGCATTTGCAACGGATTCTCAAATCGGCTTTAAACTGTAGTCCTTTTTTTCGACTTGAAACTGGTGCCAGATTTTGACAATTGAAGTAAAATGTAAAAAATTTATGTCATTCATAATAAAAATATGAACATATTTAGGTAGAGTTTTGCTTTCCGTACTCCGGGTTGATGTAAACCTTACTTTTTAATTATGGCGTAGACCAGATAACGCCAGAAAACGAAATAGCTTGCAACTGAAGCCCGCTCTAATACAAGCAACTTCCAAGGTTAGGCAAAAAGTGTTTGATAAAACGGCTTTATATACTGACGAAGATCCAATATTCTATGGAAAGCTTATATTTTTCCCCGTCGACTGGTGCATATCCCAAAGAAATTGGTACAGAAATAAAATATTTACGGCTATTTTCTTTTCCGAATCGAGCAACATTTGTCTTGGAAATGATGCCGAAAATGACGTCAATGTCACGTGGTATTGCCACACTGGAACTAATGGATGGATGATCACCAAACTTTGTTTGTAGCATTCTTATGTAGTCTTTTAGCAAGTTTGCTCATATTAATTTGATTGGCACCTTTTAGGGGCCGCTAAAGCTAAAAATAGAAAAACCTTTAGACATCTTCTTCTACAGAACTAATTGATGGATGATCATAAAACTTTGTCTGTAGCATTCTTGGGCAGTCTTTTATCAAATTTGCTCATATTAATTTGATTGGCCCCTTTTAGGGGTCTCTAAGGCTAAAAATAGAAAAACCTTTACACGTCTTCTTCTACAGAACTAATTGATGGATAATCACCAAACTTTGTCTGTATCATTCTTGGGTAGTCTGATATCAAGTTTGCTCATATTAATGTTATTGGCCCCTTTTAGGGGTCGCTTAAGCTAAAAATATAAATACCTTTAAAAGTCTATTTCTATAGAACTAATTGATGGATGATCACCAAACTTTGTCTGTAGCATTCTTGGGTAGTCTTTTATCAAGATTGATCATATTAATTTGATTGGCCCCTTTTAGGGGTCTCTAGAGATAAAAATAGAAAAACCTTTAAACATCTTCTGTAGAACCAATTGAAGAATGATCACCAAATTTTGTCTTTAGCATTTTTGGGTAGTCTTTTATCAATTTTTATCATATTAATTTGATTGGCCCCTTTTAGGGGCCGCTTAAGCTAAAGATAGAAATACCTTTAAACGTCTATTTCTATAGAACTAACTGATGGATGATCACCAAAACTTTGTCTGTAGCATTCTTAGGTACGCTTTTTATCACATGTGCTCACATTAATTTGATTGGCCCCTTTTAGGGGCCACTAAAGCCAAAAATAGAGAAACCTTTGAACATTTCCTACTGAAATAATTGATAGATGATCACCAAAAACTTTGTAGCATTATTAGGTAGTCTTTTATCAAGTTTGCTTCATATTAATTTGATTGGCTAAAGCTTAAATGCCCCAGGTCATGACATTCTTCAAATTATTGTTTAAACATATTCTATGCTCAAAAATATTGACAATGGATAATTTCCAGTTGTTTCTGGCGAGCGACTCGGGGCCATCATGGCCCTCTTGCAGGGCTCGAATTTAAATTTTTTGGCCACTAGCAATTTTTTGCTAGTGGACAAATTTTTAACTAGCAAAAACTGAATTCAACTAGCACTTTTTACGACAATGATTTTTTAATTCCAAAATTGTTTAAAATTGTAATTTATTTGGACGAGTTCGAACTGCCCGGGGTACGAATCAGCAACGTAACTTTCTACTCAAAAACTTGATTTAGGGGACATGGATTCTTATCAAATGTCAATCTACATGTAAAAAAATAATAATGCAATATTGTCGCCATACCGACGATGTCTGGTCTGGATTATGCGCACAACAATCGGCGCAAAATATTTTGGCAACATTTCCATCGTCATCGTGTTCTGACATGACTGACGTGCAGTTCTTTCTCCCAATTTTTAACCATTTTAACTGAAGGTCTCATTGACTTTCTTTTGATAGACTGTGAATCATTTATTGTTATCGGAAGACACATTTGCTTCAATAAGTGGGAAGAAGTTCGTTATTTTTCGTTTAGACATTTTATTCCGATCACGCTTGATTTACACGGACAAAATGACATTTGGACTGGTTTAAATTTGTGTACTTTTTTAAGCGAGGTTAAGGTATAGAAAATGTAAACCAGACAGCAAGTGCGCGCATGGTTTATAACTCGGCTTCCTGCGAATATTACCCCCAATTTATATTTCGGATTTTCCTGACAAGCGTATTCCATTTTTTCTTCAACTCGCAAAAAATTGCGAGTAGTCATGAATCTAACTCGCAAAATCATTTTTCAACTAGCATTTTGCGAGTTTGCGAGTGTTAAATTCGAGCCCTGCTCTTGTTTAAATTTTTTTGCAGGGTATGAAGGAAATTGAATTAAAAGCATATTAAAAGCATATATCAAATATTACAACATATTCCAAATGAAAAATACTGTTATTTACATTCACGTCAGAACCCGTAATGTTGAGATTGTTCCGTAATCAGAATACCCTGCTGATTAATCTTTGAGTTACATTAAAAATGGCGATATCCAATTTCAAATAAAAATAATACTGAAAATATAGAAATACATGTATATATATATATATATTTGTGCCCCCACGTTAGTGGCGGGCATTTAGATTTACCCTTGTCTGTCCGTCCGTCCGTTCACTTTTGTGTCGCATGTAACTCAAAAAGTATTTGACCTAGAGTCATGAAACTTTACAGGAATGTTGATCAGCATGTGTTGTTGTGCACCTGGGTATTTTTGTCTGGATATTTTTAGTATTTTCAGAGTTATTGCCCTTGACTTAGTAAAATTTTGCAATTTTCAACTTGTGTCGCATGTAACTCAAAAAGTATTTGACCTAGAGTCATGAAACTTTACAGGAATGTTGATCAGCATGTGTTGTTGTGCACCTGGGTATATTCGTGTGGATATTTTTAGTATTTTCAGAGTTATTGCCCTTGACTTAGTAAAATTTTGCAATTTTCAACTTGTGTCGCATGTAACTCAAAAAGTATTTGACCTAGAGTCATGAAACTTTACAGAATGTTGATCAGCATGTGTAGTTGTGCACCTTGATATTTTCGTGTGGATATTTTTAGTATTTTCAGAGTTATTGCCCTTGACTTAGTAAAATTTTGCAATTTTCAACTTGTGTCGCATGTAACTCAAAAAGTATTTGACCTAGAGTCATGAAACTTTACAGGAATGTTGATCAGCATGTGTTGTTGTGCACCTGGGTATTTTTGTCTGGATATTTTTAGTATTTTCAGAGTTATTGCCCTTGACTTAGTAAAATTTTGCAATTTTCAACATGTGTCGCATGTAACTCAAAAAGTATTTGACCTAGAGTCATGAAACTTTACAGGAATGTTGATCAGCATGTGTAGTTGTGCACCTGGGTATTTTCGTTTAGATATTTTTAGTATTTTCAGAGTTATTGCCCTTGACTTAGTAAAATTTTGCAATTTTCAACTTGTGTCGCATGTAACTCAAAAAGTATTTGACCTAGAGTCATGAAACTTTACAGGAATGTTGATCAGCATGTGTTGTTGTGCACCTGGGTATTTTTGTCTGGATAGTTTTAGTATTTTCAGAGTTATTGCCCTTGACTTAGTAAAATTTTGCAATTTTCAACATGTGTCGCATGTAACTCAAAAAGTATTTGACCTAGAGTCATGAAACTTTACAGGAATGTTGATCAGCATGTGTAGTTGTGCACCTGGGTATTTTCGTTTGGATATTTTTAGTATTTTCAGAGTTATTGCCCTTGACTTAGTAAAATTTTGCAATTTTCACCATGTGTCGCACGTTACTCAAAAAGTATTTGACCTAGAGTCATGTAACTTTACAGGACTATTGATCAGCATGTGCAGTTGTGCACCAGGTATTTTCGTCTGGATTTATTTAGTATTTTTTGAGTTATTGCCCTTCACTTAGAAAATTTTTGCAATTTTCAACTTGTGTCGCAAGTTACTCAAAAAGGATTTGACATAGTCATTAACTTATGGGCAGGTTGCTCAGCATATTGAGATTTGCACCTGGAGTTTCGCTTGTGGATTTATCCAGTATTTGTAGAGTTATTTCCCTTGACTTAGTAAAAAGATTGACAGAACAGTGGCGCAGTGGGGGCACCGGCGTGTCCTATGGACACATTTCTAGTTTTATTTGTTTTTTATTTGATTTCCTTTTAGTTTTAGATATCCATGTAGTCTATAGCCAGGCAAGCTTAAGCAGGGGCCAGGCCTTTGACTTTCCAATATTAATTTTCCACCCCCTCTGGAAAAAAATACTGGATCTGTATCAGCTAACTTTGATTTCTGTGTCATACCTGTAAAAGTCATGGAGATCTTTTAAATTATCTGTCAAAAGAACTAAAATGTCATTAAATGTACAGTATATATATATAGATGTTTCATATCCTTGCCATGACATTTTTAAATGGGAAGGCAGGGTATTTTTTCAACATTAAATTTGGGGATATTAAAAGGTATTTTTGCAAAAATGGAAGAGAAAACTTTATATAATTTGACTTCTAAGGGTTTCATACATGATTTAAAAAATCATTTAAATGGAAATACTATCCGGTGCCAGGAAATGACCCCGTTTAAGAAATGGGAAAAAACATTGGCGATCTTGGCCTACACTTAAAATTTCATAGACATATATTAATAAGTGCAATCACCTGGCATATGTCATTATATGCCATATGATAGTTCGAGTCCTAGTCAGGACAGTGTGGCAAATAAAATTTGGCCACTTTTTTAATGGCATAAATAGACAATCTGTGATAGTTGTATTTGTAGATAAAATAGAAATGCTTTCAACCTGGCAAGATTTTGTCAAGGAAAGGTGTGGTTCTGAGATTTCAATTTGTGAAATGTTGTTGATCACAGCATGTATCGTGGACTAACCAGTTCTCAAACCTCTAAGCATTCAAGAGGTCTTTTAATGTAAATAAAAATATATCTTTATAAAAATTCTTTACATATGTACACTTTAATCTTTATGTAACATTTCTGTAAAATTTGACTGAAATTCAACCATTAAAAAAGCACTATTTCCATCTTGGAAAAGCACAACCCTCTGTTTTAAAACTAACATGGCCTCTTAAAATAAAGAACCTAATCTCAAACCCCTTCAAGTATCTCTAAAATTCTACTGTTTAGTTTAGCCAATGAAGTGATTGTTATAGGACTATCACATGACAATGAAGTACCCTACACGATGCAGTTACCTGCTTTAAGATATTTTGTCTATAATATTCATTTTCACAAATAGTTAATGGTGTATTTATGGGACTTACAAAGGTAATAGCAATTTGTATGAAATTACGCTAAGTAATAAAATATGTTATGTAAATATTTGTACCTATGCACTGTTTTCATTTGACATCAGCAGAAATGTCTGTCAGAAACTAAGCTTTTATGCACACATAAGTTCAGAACATCATAGTCACTTCTAGTAAAAAAATAACAGCACATGAATGAAAGGTTTGAGAATAGGTTGGGTGTGAGATTAGGTACTTATACGATATATAAAAACATAAATACCTTAATGATAAGATAATTTAATAGTAAGAATAGAATAAAGTCTGTACAGACTTACATTATAAGTAAAATGTCAAAAACATCTTTCCAGAGCTTTTTAGTCCCCTACTTGTTTAACCAGAGGGGACTTTAGGTTTACCCTCCGTCCGTCTGTCCGAGCAAACATTTTGGGTTTAGGGGCTATATAACAGTAAAGAGAACAAAAGAGAACAATTATGGTTCATTCCGTGATCAAAGGGTTTATGGGCTAGTAGCCCTTAAGAAAACAAAGAAAGTAACAAAGAAAATAGCCCCTAAACCCAAAATGTTGGAATGTCCATCTGTCGGTCCGTCAGTCCTTCCGTCCACAAAACTGGATCCCGAGATAACGCAAAAAGTACTAAAAATATTTTTATGAAACTTAATATATGGATAGATGGCAGTATGGAGACTATGCACGTCTTTTTCTTTTCTTCCTATGTTGAAAATTCGCAACAAATAGTCTGAAAATATGGCAAATTTAACAAATAAACTGGATCCAGTGATAACTCAAAAAGTACTGAAAATATTTTTATGAAACTTGAAATATGGGTAAATGGCAGTCTGGAGATTATGCACATCTTTTTCTTTTCTTCCTATGTTGAAAAAATTCTGGTTGCTATGGCAACAAATAGTCTGAAAATATGGCAAATTTAACACATAAACTGGATCCAGTGATAACTCAAAAAGTACTGAAAATATTTTTATGAAACTTGAAATATGGGTAGATTGGCAGTCTGGAGATTATGCACATCTTTTTCTTTTCTTCCTATGTTGAAAATTCTGGTTGCTATGGCAACAAATAGCCTGAATTTCAAGATTTCTGATTTAAATTTTTCAGCTTTTTCACTGTAAGTTCTTTATTTCTTAAGGTGTTTACTTCAAATTTTAAATATAAGTTTCTGGTCATCAACCAATTTTAAATATAAGTTTCTGGTCATCAACCACATCATATGTGACAAGGTTTATAACTCTAGCACAAAAATTATCAGTATTACCTCCCTTGAACTTAGAATTTTTATGGAAAAAAAATGTCTTTTTTAAATAATTTCTTTATTTCCTAATGTATCTACTTCAAACTTCATATATATGTTTCTTATTATCAGTCAACATTTTTGAGAAGGTTTAATACTCTAGCAAGACTATTTCCAGAATTATGTCCCCCTTGAACTTAGATTTTTTCGAGAAATTGGTATTTTTTACTCCAACTTGATCTTCATTCCTTATAGGATTTACTTTAAAATCCCACATCGTAATAATATGACAAGGTTGTATAAACATAATTTCCTTACTAGGCAGGGAAACTTAACACATTACTGTGATATAGACAAACTTAGAACTCAAAAGATTTAAGTTCATTCATGTCATTCATTCAGTGGTAAAATTGAATGGCTAATGGCCCATCACAATGTTGCTGGGGTTCTAACCGGTAGGGGACTTATGGTATGATAATTGCTTGTTTTTTCAATTTTAGGTGTATGTTGGCAACAAGTGGGGTTAAATATGGAGACAAGGAGCGAAATAAAAGGGGAATCTGGAAACATTCCTTATATGTTTGTGGTAAAAACTTCTTCCCTGAAACTACAAGAGCTAAACCATTTTTAGGGTGAGCTTTTAGGATCTTTGAATGTCTGTCGTCTGTCCATATTTGTTTGTTAACACTCTAGCGGTCACATTTTTGACTCATTCATCATCAAACTTTGTCAGGATGCTTGTCTAGGTAATTGCTCAGATGAGTTCGAAAATGGGTCATGAAAGTTTACAGGACTGTTGATCACTGTCGGGTACTTGAAGCGGTGCAGATTTTCCGTGATGTAAAAAAGGGGTCTAAGAGTCAAGGGTCTAGAAGTCATCCTTATAATTATGCCAAGGAGTCTAGAAGTCAAGGGGTGAAAGTGCCTTAATTGCCTCTTTATTACTTGTCCAAAAATCTATCGTAATATAAAATAATTATATCTTCATATTAAGGGGAAAAAACAAATGAAATATTTTTGCAAAAAAACAATTGAAATGCTTATTGGGCATGGAATTATTACCTTCTTAAAAGGAGTTGGAAAAAAGTAATATTTTGGCACAGTCAAAATTATTTCAGTTTTTACTTAGAATATTATAATTTTTCATGATAATCTTGTCAATATAAAAATTTTCAGTGCTTTTAAACAGTTGATAGTCATTACTTTCATATTCTGAAACTAAAGTTGCTTAAGGTCATGAAAGTAACATAAATGCTTAATTAGTCCCCTACCGGTTTACCGGAGGGGAGTTTAGGTTTACCGTCCGTCTGTCTTTCCGTCCGTCAGTCCGTCCGTCCACAAAACTGGATCCCGCGATAACGCAAAAAGTACTGAAAATATTTTTATGAAACTTGATAATGGATAGATGGCAGTATGGAGATTATCCATGTCTTTTTCTTTTCTTCCTATGTTGAAAATTCTGGTTGCTATGGCAACAAATAGACTAAAAATATGGCAAATTTTACACATAACCTGGATCCAGTGAAAACGCATTAAGTACTGAAATTATTTTTATGAAACTTGAAATATGAGTAGATGGCAGTCTGGAGATTATGCACATTTTTTTCTTTTCTTCCTATGTTGAAAATTCTTGTTGCTATGGCAACAAATAGACTGAATTTCAAGATTTAGTGTTAACGTTTTTTCACTATAAGTTCTTTATTGCTTAAGGTATTTTCTTCAAACTTTAAATATAAGTTTCTAATAATTTTAATTTTAATAACTTCTTTTTTTTCTGAATGTATATACTTCAAACTTCATATCTATCAGGGTTCTCAATATTTTTCAGCTCAGCAGGCCAAATTTGAATTCTAGCAGGCCTCCTAGGGGGGAAAATTTTGAAATTAAGCACTTGATTTCCTACATTCTAGGCCATATTTTGGCAGTTTAAAACTATTACAGAAGACCAAATGTAAAGGCATAATTTGAAAAAAAAACTATATAAAATTTCTCACACTATTAAATTCTATAAAAAATTGTGTTACATTATGAGTAATCCAGTAATAAGTGTGTTGTCAAATATATTTGTGTGATTAATTGGGAAAAAAGTGCAGTTTTGCCTTAAATACTGTTTTTTAATTCATTTTAAACTTAATGAAACACCATATCCTGCAATTCATTTTAAAATACTGGACCAATACAGTTTTGTCGGGCATTAATTGCAGACAGGAGAAAAATATTAGAAAATTACTGCATAAAAATCACTCTTATTCAATAATAAAATATCATGTGCCAGATGCCAATCATTGTGTTTCATTTTTTAGGGATTAATGCTTTCATTGAACAGAAGGGCATTTTAAAATGACTTGCCAATTATGTGAATACTCACCTGGCATTAAATGATTAAATAAAAATAAGCAAATTGTGTGTTGCCTGTCAAGCTGCAGAATTTCAATAGAACTTACAGTTTCACATGTACATATATACATCAATGTACAGTTTATGTTTACAAAATCAAAACAGGCTGAGTGTTCACAAAAATTTAAGGTTCAGGATCAAATTAAAAACTAATATTCTTCATTGCAATGTTTATCCTCAAAGATTATATATCAAATATTAATTTGATGAAGTTGGGTTTGCGATGGCAAGTTTATGAAATTTTAGATAAATTTATTGTTATTTTTGTAAGAAAAGGGAATTTTACAGTTGATCCAAATATTGATCCTGATCCTAAAATTGATTCTTATTTTGAAGTTAAAAGCTTGAACAGGACCTAAATGTGTTAGTCATAAATTCTATAAACTTATTTGTCAGACATGGAACAGAGCAAATGTCACAAAAACTTTTACTATTTATGCCAACAAATCTCAGTACATGTAATTCACTAAAAATGTATCAGTTATTTGGTGTAAGATTTGAGAAGGAACATTGGATTTACATCTTTTGTCCCTGATTTGAACAACAAAATATAGATTTTAAGTCATTTTGATCAAAGTATATTGCCCTTAATTTTTATACCTAGGGTATCAAAACTTTGTTAACAAGCTTGTTATTCATATTATATTACTTGCATTAAAATTGTTTATTCATAAATAAGCATTGTATATATCAGTGTATGAAGTTAAGTCAAAGAAAGATATTTTATTTAAAACATTTCTTTTTTTCTTTTATGAAAATTTCCCAATCCGTAATTGCATGTCCGAATAAGTTACATCCGAAATCAGATCTATTTTCGACAACACATGAATGTATTTTAGTACACATTATCAGTGTAAATGACAACTATCAACAATTGATTTTACGATTAAAAGAAAACAAATCATGTGTTTTAAAGTTTAAACCCTTGAATAGTGTCCAGTTTTAGCAAGTATTTTCATTGCAATATTGCAGTAGGCTGGAAAAATCGGCAATGGAGTTGGACTTCCGGTTTCACTTTATGCAAGTTTAATTAAGATTTATTTGCTAATAAAAGTCTGTTTTCAGATTTATTCCAATCATTTATTGTGTTTCTACTGAAAAATTAATAATTATCACGGAACATCAGTATTTGACAGTCAAATTATGTTCTCAGTTTTTGGTATTACTTGAAAATTTTACAAATTTCAGCCGGCCAAAAAGTGTTTTTAAACGGTCATTTCGGCCGGCGGCCGGCTCTTATTGAGAACCCTGTATCTATGTTTCTTATTATCACTCAACATTTGTGAAAAAGTTCAATACTCTAGCAAGACTATTTCCAGAATTATTCCCCTTTTGAACTTACACTTTTTTCGAGAAATTGGTAATTTTTACTCCAACTTTTTCAATCATTATAGGATTTTCTTCAAACTCCCACATCATAATAATATGACAAGGTTTATAAATCTAGCATCCATATTTCCAGAATTATCTCCTCTTTAAACTTTGAATTTTTCTCATTCATTCTTTTCACTTTCTTTTACTTCAAATTAAAAAAACCATTCATTATCAACACCTTCATTACTAATTGTTCTTTGTTACACTCACATCATGTATGACGTCTTGCATCTTTATTTCAAGAGTTATCTCCTTTTTAAGAATGTTTCTTTTAAAAATGTTATATTTTGATAACAGGGATGTTTAAAGAAATAACTTTACGAGTGTCCTTCAGTCCGTCTGTCTGTCTGTACATAAAAAAACTGTTTCCTGTGATCACTTTTAAAGAACTTTTTCAACAAATTAGAAACATAAGTGAATGGCCCTTCAGAATGTTGCTGGGGTTCTAACCGGTAGGGGACTTATGGATTGCTTGCAATACTATGATAATTGCTTGTTAAAAATGATATTCATTGGATAATTTATTTTTTTATTTTTTTTTTAAATTTAATCTTACAATCTCGGGATAAGTATTTAATTTAATTGCATTTTGATTGTCAAAGGGAATTTTTACTTGTTTCAGACCAGATATAAAATATATTTAGACTGTTACTAATACTGCTGTGTGGCAAAAGACAATTCCATCTTATTAAACATACAAGTCAACCACCATTAAGAACATTGGTGATAAATGATTAATGTTTGGAAATTTCTAGCTATTATTGATGTATGCTAATAGCTGTCTGTTTTTCTTCTCTTTCAAACAGGTTGCCAGAGACTTTGAAGAAGAGATGGATCTATTTGCTGCACAACTTCTGCCAGAACTAAGACACTTAGAAGCTACAATATCAGAAAAAACAACCATGACATTGATTTTATCCGTTGTATGCTGCAGAGCCATGGAGCTGTTTGAACCGATGGCAACCATTGCTAAGACACTGGTTTCTCAACCTGACCATTTGATGCCATTGCCAGACCAGACTGTTAATCTGCCAAATTCCAGGCTCTCTGTAGGTGGTGAGTGCATTGAAGAAGAGGATCTTAAAACACTGGATTATGGACAATGGCTGAATGATAAGGTACTTTAAATCACTATTTACTCTTGTTTTAAAGTAACAACTGTTCTTGATGATGATTCAGCTTATAAGAATATTACATGGGCCACCTGTGTGGACCATAATAGCTAGCTTGAGGGTTACAGTTCAAGGCAGTACTAGGCTCTGCTTTAACACAAGGCCATTCTTTCATTTTATTAATCAAAAGCTCAAAAAACAAGTACAGGTCCCAGCAATAATGTTTGATTCAAAGCTACTCTTATACATATATTTAGACAAACATAGGTACATTTTTGCAATGGAAATCAACTGCAAATGATAATAGTAGTAATAATAATTTATTTATATATTTGTGTATTGTCTATTTTTGAACATTTCAAGAATTGTTTGTGGAAATAAAGTCAAGTAGAAATAAAGGTCTTGAGAACCATTTTCAGGGAGTTATCTCCCTCTTATGTACAAAGAGCATATTAAAACCTGAAACAAACCAATGTCAATGGAATACTTGTTTAATATTATGTTGATTTATATTTCATATCATTTGCAGATAGAAAATGCATTTCTTGGATTGCTCAAAACACAAATGAATGTAACTGACATATTTGTGTTCCCATCTTACACAGCGGTATTATGGGAGAATGGCAACCTTGGCCATTGGCTATTTAAAAAGGTAAAAATAAACCCTTGTAAAATATTAATATAATTTTATTGTCCAGACATAAGCCTGTTAGTCCGGAAGTTTATTACGTGAATACAAATCTTGGTCATACTAATTTTGAAAATGGTCAACTTTATTCTGAACTTTTTTAAAGAAGAAAAAAAAGTAATTCTATGTACATGTTGTCATTGCCGTCCTTAAAACTTTTTTTTTTAAAAATTCTTAATGGATTACCTTCATACTTGGACACAACAACACTTTGGACAAGCCATTCAAGTTGACCAGACTGATCTTGACCTTCACTCCATAAATGAACTTTGATACTTATTAAAGACGTTTTCCGGAGTTTTCATGAAGACATATAGGCAAATTTAATTAAAACTGTTCTGAATCAATAGAATTTCTTTAAATTTGGCATGTTATCAGAATATGATAACTGAAACATTTTAAACAGAAAAAAATTTGGGGTCACCAAACTCCGTTTAAACGCTTTTCACTCAAATCCGACTAAGAAAAGCATAAAGATATGATTTTCTATTTATTTCAAAGTATATTTCTTAACTATATTTGCATATATTTGTGTTTAAAGTGCCCCACCTCATTTATGTAAGAAATTCAAATGTTATGTTTTTAGGCTTTTAAACCTCAGTGGAGTCCCTTTGTCTACTTTCTGTTTTGTCTCTTGATTATGAACTTATTGATCTTATAGTTATTTATTTTTACTTAACATGAAAAATATTCCATAGAAGTAAAATGACACATACCTTCTTGTTGTTTACCTTCCTCAATATTGGATGGAAGCACCGAATCACGGAAAATTTGCACTGTTTCACGTACCCGACAGTGATCAACATTCCTGTAAACTTTCATGACTCTACTTCAAATACTTTTTGAGCTACGTGTGACACAAGTTGAAAATTGAAAATTTTTCCTAAGTTAAGGGCAATAATACTTTTTGAGCTACATGCGACACAAGTTGAAAATTGCAAATTTTTACCAAGTCAAGGGCAATAACTTTAAAAATACTAAATATATCCACACGAAAATACCCAGGTGCACAACTTCACATGCTGATAAACATAAAGTTTCTTGACTGCTAGGTCAAATAATATTTGAGCTACGTGTGACACAAAATGTGAACAGATGGAAGCGATGGACAGGCAAGCGTAAATCTAAATCCCCCCCCCCCTAAAGTGGGGGCACAAAAATACAATTTACCTATAACATGAGAGTTAAATAATTTATACTGATACAGAAACTTCTGGATTTCTCTAGCCACTGTTTATATACCTTATCAATATAAAAGTGTTGTATAGCCTTATCAGTATGAAAAATATGGTTGGATATACAAATTAATGCAATTTTGAACATAACAGTAAAATGTTTATGCTTAACTAAAATATTTCAGGGACAGTTTCTGAAGTTCAAGCATCTTATCTTACCAATAAATGTCAATGGTAATCATTAGGTTTGACTGCATGCCAACACAAGGGACAGAACTGTAACTATACTGGATTCTATGAATGATAAAAGTGCAGAGAAATTCATCAGTTTATGGAGGTATGTACAGCTGAACTTCTTTCCCAACAGATATTAAACTGAATTTTGCTATATTACTGAATTTTGTCCAAGAACTATAAAAAAATTGTGCCGTTCGTGGTAGGTTCAATCAAACCAAGGCACATTTTCATTTTGCCGCTTCGGGCATATTGCTTGTGGGATGGATTCTGGTTTCCCTCTATTTTTAAGTAATTTTGGTTGCTTGAACTTCACCTACGCAACTGTCCTCAGTATTGTTTTCAAGATGATAAACTCAAAATTGATATGGAGTCAGTGTAATACAAATTGAAATTCTTCTTTGAAGAACTTTCTTTCTTCATCGTGTATAGTATAATTATATTTCATTAAGATGTACCTATAATTACATTGTATTTTTGTTCGTGCGAAATCACGGCCGAGTTATAAAATAAAAAAGGCAGTTTAGAATTTTCACCTAATGATCACAGATGTTAAAAAATCCAACTTTATAATTTCTAATTTGACATTTTAAACAGACACAGTATCTGACGTTGGATATCATAAACTATTCAATTTCTAAGTAAGGTTATCAGAAATTCCTTTTTGTATTCGCTGCGTTAGCAGTGAATACAGTTCTATCACAATTTGCGGGATTGCAATAGAAGAATGGGTACCGAACAACGCAAAGTAGTTCTACACAGATTTTCTTGTCACACACAAGTGATAAGATTTTGAATTGTCAGTAGTTCATTTTTAGCTCGACTTTTCTATGAAAAAGGGGAGCTATCCTACTAGCCCCGGCGTCGGCGTTAGCGTTGGCGTCACACCTTGGTTAAGTTTTTCGTACCACCCCACTTTATTTCAGAAGTATTACAAGTATGGCTTTGAAACTTACCATACTTGTTCACCATCATAACCTCCATCTACAGACAAGAGTACATAACTCTGTCAAGGTTTTTGACAGAATTATGGCCCTTTTTTGACTTAGAAAGTGTATTGAGCTTGGTTAAGTTTTTTGTACCACCTCACTTTATTTCAAAACCATTGGAGGTATTGCTTTGAAACTGACCATACTTGTTTACCATCACGACCTTCATCAACAGACAAGAGGACATAACTCTGTCAAGGTTTTTGACAGAATTATGCCCCTTTTTGACTTAGAAAATACATTGAATATGGGTAAAATCCACTTATTGCCTTAACCCTTTGAGATATTGCTTTGAAACTTTTAATGCTATTTCACATCATTACCCCATCTGTACGCAAGAGAAGGTAACTCTGTCAAGGATTTGTTTTAAAAATTAAGGCCTTTTATCGACTTAGAATCTTGGTTAAGTTTTTAGATACCAGTCCACTTTTTGACTGAACTGTTTGAGATATTAATTTTGAAATTGGAATACTTGTTTACCATTCTTGCCCCAAACATGGGCCCGGAACAGAATAGGTAAATTCTGTTAAGGATTTTATTTAAATTATGGCCCTTTTTGACGCTTAGAAACCCTCATTTTTAAGTTTTCATTTTTGGTCCACTTGTTGATTTAAACCATTTAAAGATATTCCCTTTGGGAATTTGGGAAAGTTCTTATGTGCCATCATAAACCCATCTGTAACAAGAGAAGAAAAACTCTTTTAAAAAAGTTTTTTGATTTTTTATTTTAAAATTTCCTAGTTAAAAGTCTTGGTCCCCTTAACTGTCAAAGTTTTTTTTTTATAGGCAAGCACAAAAAAAGTCGAGCGCCCCTTTTCCTTCTGAAAAGCTCTTGTTAAATTTGTTATTTCTATCGTATATTTTTTTGCATGTTTTCGGGAATATAATCAAAAAAAAATAGGCATTAGTTTTTCCATTCCCGCGAAAAACTTTCCCGTAAGGAAAAAGTAGTTCGTGCCAAAAAAAAAGTTTTCTACTTTGAAACTGATTTTCATCTTTTTCTAAAATTTGGGTACAGAAAACTTACCAATTTTTTAAAAACTTAATTTTATTCTTTTTTGGGAAAATTTTAATTTTTGGATTTCATGATGCTTTAACAGTTTTATAATTCAGGTGCCCTTGATATATTTTTTTGTTTTTTTGAGTTTTTTCCCTTTTTTTTCCCAAAAATTTAAACACTATTTTTTTGTCTATGTTTAAGGGGTTTTGTTTGTAAAAAGTTCAAAGTGTTTTTTAAAATTTTTTGGGAAATAGGGGATTATTGATATTTGGGTTTCAGTATTTTTTTAAGTTGCATTTTTTTTAAATTTTTTTATAGAGTTTATTCATAATGTTTTTTTAAATTTTATGTATATTATAAAGTAAGGGAGTGTGGTCTGATTCGAAATGTCATCAGTTTTCGTGATTTGGAACCTTTGAGAATTATTTTTCAGAAAAACCCGTTAATCTAGCTCTCTGTTTACTTAATTTCACAATTTATTCATATCACTTTGGCACATTGTGTTTATTTAATTTGCAGAAGTTACAGCAGAGAGTGAGAGAGTTTGACAGTATGCGTGTTTGAAGAAGATAATGCTTTTTTTATTGGTACATTCAATTCCACAAACTGGTGAGTTTAGAATTTATTTATGATTATGATGTATTTTATAATAACTTCATTAAATGAACTTATGATTGTGGCGGCCAATAGAAAGCATATAGCTATATTATAAGTTAATATACCTACAGGTTATATAAGCTGTTCAATGTGTTGTAAATATTTAATACCCGATAACACTTTCACAGAACTAGGGCAGACGAGAGGCTTTTCTTATCAGTAGTTTTAGGAATAAAGATACCGGATTGTTTTCTCACTACATAAATTGTATGTAAAATGGTCTGACATGTGGTAGGCGTTAACTGTTCATTTGAAATACTTTTTGGAGTCAAAAAGAATGTGTTGAAGAATGATATACTGTGATGAAGCTAAGATCCAACGTTTGCTATTGGTGTAATTCTTTTTAAAAACCGGACATTTAATCAGAAAAAACTAGTTTTTTGGGTTTAAGCATAAAAAGATTTTCCAAGTTTACTCGAAATAAGGGGAAAAACTTTTTATTTTTTCCCCTTGATTTTTACCCTGGGTTTTTACGTAAACATATAGAAAGTGTGAAGGGTTTATTGTAATTACCAAAAAATTTGGGGGATTTTTTTTAAAAATGATTAATTTTTGCATTTTCAGAAAAAAGGAAATTGATTTAACTCTATTTTTATGTTGATTTTAATTTTGGGTTTAAATTTTCCAGAGCTGGTTGATTTCCTCCGGGATTTCCATTTTTTTTGACTCGATGATTCATTCTTTTGATTTCTAATGATCAATCAACTTTATTGATAAATTTGATTTACGGATTGATTGGACATGTCATGGAGCTAAATATAGATGGAGAAGTAACTTAGACGTCATACAGTTTAAAATTCAGTATTTATTGGGGTTTGTTCTAGTGCAAGTTATCATGTGTTTCGGGATTTTCCAAGATTTGATGGCATCCTGGGTAATAGTAGCAAAATACCTGCCATATTCAATTCCAAGAGGAACATTGACAAAAAAAAAGACGAAGCATTTTCTACTTTACATAAGAAGCAATAGTTATTTATGTTAAAACGTACCATAACACACTTTTCCACACAGATATTTTTTTTACTTGAAAAATATTATTTTTTACTATGACTTTTTTAGTTTCAAAGGCATCTACCTCTTACTTCAAATACATATTCCTTATCATCAATTACATCTTATGTGACTAGGTTCATAATTACTCTTAAAGCAATATTTCCCAGGTTAATATCCCTTTGAACTTTTTTTAAAGAAATATTATAAGTAATTTAATTTACTTTTTAGCTCACCTGAGCAATGCTCAGGGTGAGACTATGTGATGGCCCTGTGTCCGTCGTCGTGCGTCCTCAACTTTTAACATAAAACAACTATCTCCTCTGAAACCAATGACTGCAACATCCATCGACCAAACTTTACAGAAATGATCTTGGGTGGGCCCCCTTTCAAAAGTTGTTCAATGGTTCCGGTCTGTTCCCATATGTAGGTCATAGGCCATTTTGCAGAAAAAGATTTCAAAAAAACACAAAATTAAAAAATCTTCTTGTCTGAAAGTACATGGGCCAGAGCTTTGATTTTTGGTAATAGGTATCATTATGGGTCCTCTACCAAAGTTTGTTTCAAATTTTGTCCCTATTTCAAAATTGGCCCGCCCTGGGGGGTCATAGGGTTTTTCCTTAATATATGTATATAGTAAAATCTAAAAAAATCTTTCTTCTTCTGATTTGGCAAAGGCTACAGATTAGATTTTGGGCATGAAACATTGTGTAGTAGACCTCTATCAAGATTGTTCAAATAATGGCCGGGGGTCATTGATTCTCATTACATACATATAGTGAAAACTTGAAAAATCTTCTGGTCTGAAGTAAAATGGCCTAGAGCCTTTGATATTTGGTCTAGTGGTATCACCTATAGGTCCAAAACCAAACTTGTTCTAATTTTGTTCCTAGAATTAAAATCGGCCCCCCCCTGGGGGGTCATTGATTTTTCCCTATATGTATATAGTGAAAACTTAAAAAATCTTCTTTTAAAAACCCAGAGCTAGAGCTAAGAATATTTAGCATGAAACATCTTCTAATGGTTGTCTACCAAGTTTGTTCAAATAAAAGCCCTGTGGTCCAAAATTGCCCCGCCCCAGGGGGTCATTGATTTTCCCTATATGCAACATAGTAAAAAACTTTAAAAAAAATTCTTTTAAAGAATGTAAAGAGCTAGAGCTAAGATATTTAGCATGAAATATGTTCTAATGGATGTCTACCAAAGTTTCGTTCAAATAAGAGCCCAGGGGTCAAAAATTGGCCCCGCCCTGGGGGTCATTCATTTTCCTTATATGCAATATAACAAAAAACTTAAAAAGATCTTTTTTGATGAAAAAAATCAAATAGCTAGAGTTTAAGATACTAAGCATGAAACATCTCTAGCGAGTGTCTTCCAAGTTTGTTCAAATAAAAGCCCTGGGGTCAAAATTGCCCCGCCCCGGGGGTCATTCTCATTTTCCTTATATGTGTATAGCAAATACTTAAAAATTTTCTTCGAAAAAGCCTGAATAGCTAGAGTTCTGATATTAAGCATGAAACATTGTCTAGTAAGTGTCTACAAAGATTGTTCAAATAAAAGCCGTGGATCAAAAACTGGTCCTGCCCCAGTGTGTGTCATTGTTTTTAAACTATATGTGTAAAGAAAAAAACTTGAAAAAAAATCTTCTTTAAAAAAACCCAAGCTAGCTAGACCTTCAGATGTTTAGCATGAAATATCTTATATGGGTGTCAACCAAGATTTGTTCAAGTCAAAAGCCCTGGGGTTTAAACTGGCCCCCTCCCGGGGACCTATATACAGGTGAGCGACTTTGGCATCATGGCCCCTCTTGGTTATATTTCTTATCATTACACATTATGTTGTGTGACAAAGCATAATATTTCCAGAAAAACCCCCCCCCCCCCCCCCCCTTGAACTTATTCATGGAATTATGTAAACAAAAAGTTTTAGTTTCATATTTTTTTCTTTTCCCTACCAACTTTTTCTCAGCCTCTTTATATTTTTATACCCTTTTTGACGTTGGGGCCCATACTGTCGGATTTGAAATTTTAGGTTCGGCCCCTCACCACGCCCTGTTTGCCGTTTTAAAATTTTTAAAAAATTAATGGTTTAATGGAGGGAAAATTTTTTTGACAGATTTTTTTGCAACTACTTATCACAGGGTCTTGATTTTTTGACCAAAAAACATTTAAAACCCTGGTCCCCTTTTACTTGGGATTCGATTTTAAAACCTTTTATTCATTTCCCCTTCCTGTTAAAAACCCTTTTTATTTAAATTTTCCCCCATTAATGGGCAGTGGTAAATTTTTTTTTTCAAAAAAATTACAGCATCATGATATTTGGTTTTTAGGGAAAAGCAACCCGACCTTTTTTTCTTTGAAACCCCTTTTTTTTTTTTTTTTTTTTTTTTTTTAAATAAAATTTATTTTTTATTGTTAAAAACTACTTATTACCTTTAAAATACCATTTCCCAGTACTTTTTTTGTTTCAAAGGGTTTTTAAATTGTTCTTTAACCCTACACAAAAACAAAAATTTTTATTTTCCCTTTTTTTAGAAATTGTCTTTTTTTTTTATAACCCGGCCCCAAAATTTACAAATAATATTTATTTTAAAATGCTTTATCATTGTGGGCACAAAACCCGGGAAACAAAGGTTTTCATTTTTTTATTCTGTCAAAGTAAAAAAAAAACAGGATTGCACTAGAGTTATATAAGAAAGGGTTTTTGGGAGCTTTTCATGCTTTAAACATTTTACTTTTTCAGAGAAAAAATTTGATTTCCCGAGAACCCATTTTGGGCTTCAATTTCCGAAGAAACATGAAAACTACACCCCCCAAAATTTTAAAAGCATAATAACATTAAAATTTGTTTTGGGCTTTAAATGTTTTTTATGGGCAATAGTGTTTCAGATATAATTTTTTATGTTTATTACATTTGCTTTTTTATTTATTTTTAATCCATAATGTCTTAAATTTATTTTTATTTAAATTTATAATACCTTAATATACATTGTAGCATTTTTTTATGATTTTCAAAATTTTATTTGCAATTTTTTGAAATTTTTCAGTAAGTAATATTCTTTAAAAAAAAAATTTCACAATTTTATATGAAGTACCAAGTAAAAGAGTGGTTTTTCCCATTTATGGGAAAAGTTTTTAAAAAAAATGGGCTTTAAAAAATTTAGCAATTCCAAACCCTACTTTCTAGCATAAGGAAACTTTAAAAAAAAATTACCCTTAAAATTTCAAGCAAGTTCAATTTTATACATGAGATAAAAATTTATCGGACCAAAAATTTTTTTTCATGTTAGAAGTTCTGTATATATGCTTTAATTTTGAAAAAAACACTGATTTGTAAAGTAAAATGAATGTTTTTATGCGGGCATTAAATTGGGGAAGATTCAGATATTAGATTAAAAGGGGATTACTTATTAATGTGTTTTTAATTACATTTATTATTATTGTGAGTAAAAAGGTTCTGGGGAAATTTCTATCATGTTTTAACGAGGGGATAGAAATTTTACATTTTTTACCCTTTTTTTGCTCGACTATTCGAAGAATATGAAAGCATTGTAATTTCCCCCCCCCGTCAGCGTCCCCGTCTGCGTTGGTTTTAAAATTTTTTGTAAAAATTTTAAAAAATTCGATTATTACTTGGGGATATTCAATTTTAAAAATTACAATACTTTTTTTAAGTAACCCCAAAGGGAAAAATCAGATTGACAATTTTTAAACTCTGCCTACCCAATTTTTGACAGAATTATTTCCCCTATTAACTTTGAAAAATTTTTTGGGTTTAAAGGGTTTTTTTTAAAGGGCAAAAAATCTCAATTATTGCTGGAGATATTTAAATTTAAAAATTCAATACTTATTGTACAAAAAGGTACATCAAAATTGAAAAAGGTTTGGAAAATCCGCCTACAAATTACAGAATTATTTCCCCTTTTTGGGAAATTAGAATTTTTGGGGTTTAAAATTTTTTTGTAAAGTCAAATATCTCAATTATTGCTTGAGATATTTTAATTGAAATTTAAAATACTTTTTTATTAACAATGTAAAATTTAGTTTGGGAAAATTTCCCTAATCTGCCCCGCAATATTTTTCCCGGGAAAATTTTTTTGCCCCTTTTAAACTTAGAAAATTTTGGGTTTAAAAGGTTTTTTAAAGTATTTTCTTTTAAACTTTTCACATGCACTTAGGGGCTTAATTTAAGGGCATAATTGTATGTCACTGACCAAGTTCCATAACTCTTTTTTTTGCCCTTTAAGGCCCATTCATATCCCCCTTTTTTACTTAGTCTCTTGGTTAAAAGTTTACATGGCAAGTTTTACATTTTCTTTAATAAACTATTTAAAAAAAATTTTTTTAAAACTTACAATGATTTTGGGTCATAATTGTAGGTCACTGACAAGATCCAAAAAATTCTATCTTTCATTTAGGGGAAATTTTTTTTTCCCCTTTTTTTAAATTAAAAAATTCCCTGGGGAAAAATTTTGCTTGTAAACTGTTATTTCAAAAAAACTTTCTTAAGGGTTTTTTGGGCCTTTTTTTTGGGGCAATTTTAAAGCATTTATTATAATAAAGCAGTGATTTTCTTTATAAAACATCTTAATAACAAACCTTTTTTACCTTTTCTGGGCAAAATTTTTGTATTCATAGGTAATTTAAATATTTTTATAAATCAATAAAACACCCTTGTGACATTTCCTTTCCCAAAATTTAAACCCCCAAAACTGTTAATTAGACTCTCTCTAAGGGGCCTTTTAACCCTGTTTTATAAAAAAAAAAAAATTTGGGGCCCTTTTTTGAACTTAAAAGATTTAACATTTTTCCAAAGGGTCTTTTGCTTTTCAAAACACTTAGAATAGTCGGCGTGCTGTTTCCCACCCCACAGCTCTTGTTAGCTTTACCTGTCAGGAAAAATGACAAGGGGGAGCTTTTGGGATCGCTTGTTTTCCTCCGATTTAAAAAATTTTTACTTTTTAAAAACATCTCCTCATAAACCCCCCAAAGCCAAATTTTATCCAAAAACCCCACAGGAAAGTTCCTTTTGGGGGACCTTTTAAAAAAAAATTTTAAAAAATTTAATTTCCCTGGGAGAACACTGGGTTTCCATGGCTACCCAAAAAAAAAAAAACTTAAAAAATCTTCTTCTAAAAAACCCCAAAAAGCCCAAAGCAAGATATTTGGGATGAAACCCTTTTTTAGTTAGTGTTTTACCAAGTTTGTTTAAATTAAAAAACCCTGGGGTTTAAAATTCCCCGCCCCCCGGGGGTCATTGATTTTCCCCATAGCCCTTTTAGTAAAAACTTGGAAAAAATTTTTCTTTTAAAGAACCCCAAAAAGCAACTAAGAAAATTTTGCATTTAAAAAATCTTCTAATGGGTTCTACCAAGTTTGTTTAAAAAAAAGCCCTGGGGTCAAAAAGGCCCCCCCCCAGTGGGTCATTGATTTTTCCCATATTGGGATATTTGTTTAAAAAATTAAAAAATTCTTCTTTTTAAAACCAAAAAAGCTTTGGGGCTAAGAAAAAAATTTAGCATAAAAAATGTTCTAATGGATTCTACCCAAATTTGTCCAAAAAAAGGCCCTGGGGGCAAAAAATTGGGCCCCCCCCCCGGGGTCATTTTATTTTCCTTAATGTTTATAAACCCAAAAACCCTTTAAAAAACTTTTTTTAAAAAAACCCCAAAAAGCTAGAGTTTAGAATTTTGCAAAAAAACAAACTTCTAGTAAATGTCTAAAAAAGTTTTTCCCAAAAAAAAAGCCCCGGGGGCAAAAAATTTGGGCCCCACCCCCGGGGGGTTTATTGATTTTTCTTATATGTGTTTTAGCCCCCAAAATTAAAAATCTTTTTCAAAAAATCTGAATATAAGTTCAAATTAAAACAAAGAAAATTTCTAGTAAAATGTCTACCAAAAAATTTTTCAAATAAAAGCCCTTTTGGGCCAAAAATGGCCCTCCCCAGGTTTTTCTCATTTTTTAAAAATATATGTGTTAAAAAAAAAAATTGACCCGCTAAACCTTAAGATTTTAGCATGAAACAAACTTCCCAATGGGTGTTACCAAGTTTTTTTTCAAATAAAAAAACCCTCGGGTTTTAAAACTCCCCCCCGGGGGGGCCTTTTTTACAGGTTTAGGGAAATAGGGCCAATGGCCCCCCTTGTTTATCAATTTTTGCAATTGGTTTTTTAAAAACTGGTTTTCTTAAATATGGAATTAAATTTAAACATCCTTTTACATCAGTATTCTCATTTTTTTTGCTTTAATTAGGGAAAAGCTCACTATTTCAGACAGTTTAAAGATTCCCCGGTCTGTCCATCATCCAAAATTTCAATTTAAATTTTATATTAAACTACTCAGTTTGAAAAAAAGTCAAAAATTCTCATTTACTGTGGCAAGAAAAGCTTAAAATTAATTATCTTTTGCCCTGATAACCACAGTAGGTTTAAAAAAAAATTAGATATTTTCAACCATCCTTTTTTCTTTTTGTCCCATTTTTCTTGTTTTGCATTATTTTAAAACCATTTTTTCCCTTACTCCCATTTCCCTTTTTTTAATGTTTTTTTGCCAAAAAATTTAAAAAACAACTTTTAAATTTTTTAAAACAGTTAAAAAAAAAATCCCCAAATTAAAAGTTTTTTTTTTTTTTTAAACTCCCGAAATTTTTTAAAAATTTAAAAAATTTTTTTCAAAAATACCTTATTTTCTTTTTTAAAAATTTTATGAAAAATTAAAATGTTTTCCCCCAATTTTATTTTCATCAAAAATAAACAGCAGGAACTGGTCCATTAACCTTTTTACAATATATATTCTAAGGTTTTTCTGTATTTTAAAATTCATTATAAAAATAATTTTCTCATCATGTTAAGGGGTCAGTCAAATGTTTCTGCATGGGATTCATATTTTGGATTAATTTTTTTTCCCCCAGATAATGTAATTAAAGTTGTTCTCATTTAGTTTTTTTTATTTCTTTCCCTCTTTCAATGTAATATTCAACAACCAGTGTTAAATAATGTCTCTATCAGATTGATAATCTGTAATTCAGTGGCCCATATTCCTTTATTCGTTACAATTGCAACATTTTTAGTAAGACACATATGTATTTATAATGCGCAGCGAATACATCAGTGCTTTCAGCGCTTTGATTACATTTTATTTTTAATGCTGAAATATTTGTGTGTTAATATAAGAGTTATTCCTGCAATAAATTCACACCAATACCATAAACAAATAGTATAATAAAGCTTGACAAATACAACCGATTGCCGCCGATACATGTGTTACACCATGAAAATTTTACCATGCGCCTGCATCATTCGTTCTATATTTCCAATATGGCTGCCTACAATGATTTTCAACAATATCAAAAAATAAAGTGGAATATTTGGACTTTTGTTCGACTTTGAAGTATGATAATTTGGAACCTTGTATAAAAAACGGTTCTCTTTCAGGTAATGTAGGCCGTTTCTTCTAAACTTGTCTAATTTTCGCTCCCAACAACTTCTAATTGGGAAGCGTCCTAGCATTAAAATGCAGTTCCAGGTTGGACTTGGAAAAAGACATAGCCCGTCCAAAATTATCTTGGTGTCTCTTTGACAAGTCTAATTAGTTGGACTAAGCTAAAGAGACTTCAGCGAACAGGTTTAATAGTACTGCTAGACCTGTTCACTTAAGCCAATCCCGTATCGAAAGTCAACCAGAACCGTGACATATTTATCTCATGCTGTAAGTCAATAAATTTGGGTGATCTGGACAAAAGCTATTTTAATACAGGTAGTTAGATATATTTGAGACACTTCAGTCTATATTTTTGAACACAGAACGTTAGATTGATGAAATAATGCCTCAAAGTTTATCAGTGGGTTTACATTTCATAAAATTCACCGCCATAATGCTGCCCTAATCATCACGTGACTAGCGAGAATTTAAGTTTGGATACCTTTGCATGACATTTGGTGACCCATGACCCTAATGCTATTTTTAATTGAAAACATGGCTTTGCAATTATGAATAAGGGTGTATTTATTTTTAGCTCCTGTGACCTAGTTTTTGACCGGAGATAACCCATCTTCGAACTTGACCTAGAAATCATCAAAACAACCTTCCTGACAAATTTCCAGAATATTTGGATCAAAACTGCAGCCACTAGAGTGTTAACAAGCTTTTTCTATTTTTAGCTCCTGTTACCTAGTTATGCCCCCACATAATGGGAGCATATAGCGTTGCAATTGTCCATCCGTACATCTGTCCGTACGTCCCGAAATCTTGTGAATGCAACTCCTCTTAAACCGGATGGCAGATTTTGCTTAAACTTCCAGAGATGAACAACCTTAATGTGTAGATGGTAGTAAATGAAGGAATTTTTGCTACGACCAAATTTATCAGAATTATGGCCCTTTGTTGATTTTTTCACTATATACTATGTAGAAATTTTGTGAACGCAACTCCTCTTAAACCAGATGGCAGATTTTGCTTACACTTCCAGGGATGAACAACCTTAATGTGTAGATGGTACAAAAGGAAGGAATTATTGCTGCGACCAAATTTAACAGAATTATGGCCCTTTGTTGATTTTTTCACTATATACTATGTAGAAATTTTATGACCGCAACTCCTCTTAAACCGGATGGCAGAATTTGCTTAAACTTACAGGGATGAACAACCTTAATGTGTAGATGGTACAAAAGGAAGGAACTTTTCGCTGCGACCAAACTTAACAGAATTATGGCCCTTTGTTGATTTTTCCACTTTATACTATGTAGAAATTTTGTGAACGCAACTCCTCTTAAACCGGATGGCAGATTTTGCTTACACTTCCAGGGATGAACAGCCTTAATGTGTAGATGGTAGTAAAGGAAGGAATTTTTGCTGCGACCAAATTTAACAGAATTATGGCCCTTTGTTGATTTTTAGTTTTCAACTTGTGGCACATGTAGTCCAAAAAATATTTGACCTAGAGTCATAAGATTGACAGAACAGTGGCGTGTGGGGGCATCCGTGGACACATTTCTAGTTTTTGACCGGAGATGACCCATCTTCGAACTTGACCTAGAAATTATCAAAACAATCTTTCTGACAAATTTCCAGGATATTTGGATCAAAACTGCAGCCACTAGAGTGTTAACAAACTTTTTCTATTTTTAGCTCCTGTGACCTAGTTTTTGACTGGAGATGACCCATCCAGGCTTTCAAGCGGGCCCTACTTTTCCTATTTTGCCTACTTTTCCCTACTTTTTTGTTTGACCCCTACTTTTCCCTACTTTTTTCTTGAAATGCCCTACTATCCCTACTTTTTTAAGAAAAAAGTTTGAGGATAATTGATAAAAAATCCAGTATAAGTAGTAGATTGATTTTGAGATAATCTTTATCTCAAATTAAATAAGAATCAGATGCTAGTTTAATTGTAGGAAAAAGTTGATGGAAGTAGGTCATCAGTGGTGCAAGAGGGGTTCCATGATGAGGATGGTTGAAGCTGACATGGCAGAATCAGCGACTTTAGGTGAGTTTGCTTCTATAGAAATATTACTTAGTGTTCAATTATTATTTATGTTTCATTTCAAAATTATAATGTGTTTTTGTACACAGACTAGCTTCTCAATTGTTTCATTTCAAAATTATAATATGCTTTTGTACACAGATTAGCTTCTCAATTGTTTCCCAATGATGCTTATACTGTCAGAGGACAATACTTGCCAACATCTTTGAGCATATATATATATATTAGGCAATGTTTGGCATATTGGCAAGTATTGAACTTGCTCACTGTGATCATTTTGTCCTGAATTTTCATTGAATGAAAGATACTGGAAAAATGTAATGAGTGTTTCTGAAAAATATGTATGCTTTAATTAGATAGAATTTGATAGCTTTAATATGGTGGGGGATTAGGAATCTTGATGATAATTTAAGAATAATTGTGTGTTTAGGCTTTCAGTGTGCCAATTATTAGTAACATAACCATTAAAGATGTGAGAGATTGTTGTTGCATCCAAAGTTTACATAACAGGTTTTTTGCTCTCTATCATTAAGTAATATATATATATATATATATATATATATATATATATATATATATATATATATAATATATATATATATATATATATATTATATATACATGTATATATATATATAATATGGCATAAATACTCATCTCTACCTTAGAATTATCTGAGACCTACTTACATTTCTCGCAAGTGTCATTAAGTTTCTTTTTAAATTCCATTTTACTAACAATTTATTATTTCAGGTCCATTTATTTATAAAATTAAGGTGACAACAGACACTTTCCGTGGTACTCACATAAATGTCATTTAAACCAAGTTATTTTAGTTATAATTGTTATTTATTTAATATTTGTTCATTAAATGTCGTAGATCATCATAAAAAATAACATATTTGAAAAAAATGCCTTTGTAAATGATTGATTTTGAATAAAAATCCTAAAATTTTAAATCGTCATATCAAAGTCATTTTTTATTTTTTTGTCATCAAAACTTTTTGGAAAATAACCTTACTTATATTATCTAGGGAACCGTGTCTCAAATTTTTTTCTAATCTTTTCTCAAAAAAAGTATTACGTAACGTCAAACATTTTATGCGACTTTTTTCACCATACATATTACGTAATTAAAGATAATTAAGTCACTGATTGAGCAAACAAAAAATCCCTGACACGGTTCCATCCGTAAATGAATTTCGTTCATGTGCTTTAAACCGCATGTTAATTGCTTGATTATAAAAAAGTTATGCCCGATTCAAAGTTAGTCGACCCGCATCAAACGAAGTTGTCATAAATCGGCTATTCTCTCTCGGACCCCTACGTTTCACGCTAAATAATTGCATAATACACAAATATCGCACCAGAGAGGGTCACAAGTTGCGATAACATACTCTAACAACATTTTATGACCCAGTGACATCTGACCAATTAAAAAGCTGCTCTGATTAAATATCAGTTTATAGCCGAAATTTCTTCATTCTTAACGTGATTTACTGTAACGTCTGGTATCTGTCGCACATGTCACGTGACTATCGTAAATTTGAGGCACTCAGTGGGGGAAAATGGAACGCATTTTGCGCACCGCTAGCGGGGTATTTAATTGTTTCCTTTTTGAAGTTTATTATTATTATCATCAGCATTATTATTATGTATCTTACAGTGTCACTCTGCCTGTGCATTCGTGTATGAAATTCCGTTAAAATATAAAATAAAATAACAAAAAACTGAGCTTCTGACAGTCTTTTAAAGTCCATTGTAGATGTACAAATAAAGAACGGGATATGAATATAGTTTTTCACCAAATTGATTTAATGCTTCACATATTTTAATAGAAATAAAAAGGTATTACTCGATCATTATGATCTGGCCTTCTGACTTCTATTATTTCATGAATATCAATCTATGCACGGCCTAGAGATCCAGTTTCTACCGGGATAGACAATAAATTTCATACTTTGTCCCAGATTTATTAGTTACTGTGTCCGATTTACTGGCGACAATTTTTTTTAGACAATCTAAAATGGTTTAGGAAATTTGTCAGGGACACCTTACCACAAGTCATATAGGCGTTCACATAAAACATGTTGTCTGTTTTTGTTGTTGTTTTACTTGACATTGTTAGAAAAACGAGGTTGAATGTAAAGTAAGCCCTTGAATCCGTAACAAAAGTCTATCAACATCAATGTAATATCTATCAGATTAACGGGACAGACAAATTATTTTCACACATTATGGATATTTTTGAGCAACTACATTTTTAAAATCAACCCCCGTGGTCGTCGCGATTTGCCGCTATGCTTAATTATTCATGTTTTCGATACATTATGTTACGTACATTGGCCGACAATTTCTTATTTATAAAAATGCTAAAATGCTTCGACGATATTCATAAAAGATGTACGGTAGTTGTACGATACATGTATTACGAGAAGTATGGACCAGTTATGGACCTGTACTTCACGGATATATGGAACTACCTGATTTCCCTCATTGATGCCTCAACAGGGGGCCGGAGCGTTATCGATAATCGACAGGTTACCGAATAAGCAAGATACAAATAGTATAGGTATCGTTTTAAACGTTTAAAAACACATTTTTTTGGATAACTGCTTCCAAAATTTAAAATCACGAATGTGTTCAGAAAAGGTTAATAAATCTACTTAGCAAAAAATCTCATTTTAGGTATTTTCAGTGATAATTGACTCCGTTGTCACCTTTAACTTTCACAATGCAACATGGGACTCACACAATGCATAGTTAATGTATATGCTTTGCTCTGTAGTTGTGTGCATATATATCTTTGGGGTAGCAGGCTTTACTATACTAATATCTATAGTTCTGCAATATAATACATTTATGAAGTGTAAACCTTGCTTTGATTTGTCAGTTGTGCATGTACTATTTTAAAACTAACTGCTCCTGTATATATCTTAAAATTTACTTTTGATTGTTTCAAGTACACAAATGTAATCTATTTTGCATGCCCAAATTTTTTGTAGTAATAGTCTGTGTTCTGACATATTCATTGTTTATAGTTTTCTGGTTATTATTTGGAATTGGATCTCAATAAGGAAAAATATACCAATTTCCAGGTTCATTCCAGATTCATCCTGTTTTTGGAATCCCTATTGAGACACTGGTGACTGTTTCCTAAATGAAGAAAATTCCATTGGATTTTAGGTTGAATAAGGGTCTGTATTGTTTTTGCAATCAACTTTGGAAAAAAGGTGAGTTAGAGAGTCCTACTTTCCCTACTTTTAGGCTCTGAAAATCCCTACTTTTCCCTACTTTTTTTACCAAAAAAATCCTACTTTTATCCCTACTTTTTTGTTATTGGCCACTTGAAAGCCTGCCCATCTTCAAACTTGACCTATAAATCATTCAAAAACAACCTTCCTGACAAATTTCCAGAATATTTGGATCAAAACTGCCAGCCACTAGAGTGTTAAACGAGCTTTTTTCTATTTTTAGCTCCTGTGACCCTAAATTGTTTCTGAACAGATGATGACCCATCTTTGAACTTGACCTAGAAATCATTAATACAACTTCCTGACAAATTTCCGGAATATTTGGATCAAAAACTGCAGCCAGTAGAGTGTTAACAACTTTTTCTTTTTTAGCTCCTGTGACCTAGTTTTTCATTGGAGGTCACCCATGATCGAACTCATCCGAGATATTATTGAGAAAGATTATTCTGACAAAGTTTCATGATGATTAAGGAATAAATGCAAATGCTAGAGTGTTAACGAACTAAATGTGGCTGGACACGGACAATCATCGACCCTGAGCATGCTCAGGTGAGCTAAAAATACTATTTTTTACTCTTTCTTTCTTAAGGGATAAACTTCATACCGTTAAGTACTTTTTTCTGCGGGAACTTTATTTCTGCTTTTTCTGCGGTTTCATGACGACCCCGCAGATTTAAAAACCGCAGAAAATTAAGCCTTTTCCGTACGCATATGTTCTGAATATATCAACTACCGTATTGTAATTAATTACATTAACTATTAACATGTTATTTACACCATTCTTTGTAGGTGGGGAATTTCTCTTTATGTATCTGTCGTGAATAAAATATTAGCGAAAAAAAAATGTTACTTTGGCTTGTTCTCTTTGTTTAAATAAATATCATGGTTTATATGATATTCGCTCACCCTTAGCTTGATTTTCTTTGTAAAATAAAACTATTATAGTTTGACGGGGTGCAATTAAACATACCCTTTGTATTTGTACAATATCTTGTGGTTACATGCGATTTTGCCATTGTTTATTATTCACACTTTAAATTGATACACATACAGTATTAACATTGTTGTCATTGACATTGTTGTTTTATGTTTATTAATTACATACATGATGATTACAATCGAAATACATTATCAGTCCGCTGCATGTTAACCAGAAGTATTGTACATGTTACATCAACAAATGTTTAAAATGTTGTCTGTTTGTGTCGGTTTAAATTTTGGTACAAATATCTTAATTAAAAACGCAGAAATAAAAAAGCATCAATGCAAAAGAATGATGACACCGCAGAAAAAAGATACGCACACGTTAAAATTTAAAAACCCGCTTATTTTTAACAAAAATCGCAGAATATTAAGCCTGCCCAGAAATAAGTACTTATACTGTTACTTCAAATATAATTTATGTTCCTTATCATCAGACAAGGTTTTCATAACTCTAGCACCAATATTTTCAGGTTTACCCCCTTGAACGTGGAATTTTCCTGATAAAATACTATTTTTTACTGTTATTACTTTTATTTTCTTAAGGGGATCAACTTCATACTTCATATATATGTACCTTATCATCATCCACTTCTTATATGACAAGGTTCATAAACTCTAGCATCAATATTTTCAGATTTATCTCCCCTTGAACTTAGAATTTTCCTGAAAAAAAATTATTATTTAGACACTAGACACTACTGCATTATGGCAAAGTTCATTTGTATAGAAATTTATTAGATACAAAAAAAGTCTATTTCTGTTTAATTTAATGTGGTGCATAGCATTTTTTTCGGTGCATAGCATTTTTTCACAAATGCATTTTTTTATGATTATTTACCTGTATTCTTTAAGATATAGGTGGTTTATAACTATGCATGACCTCATTAATGCTGTAACCATGCATCCCTTATTCCATTGTATTATGTTAAGCAAAAAAATTTATTGTTAATGATGAGGAAAGGTTTTGATAGTTTAAAATATCAAAATACACACAAAAGGAGAGTAAATAATTGTGCAAGTAAATGATTTTTTGGTCAATCAACTCTAAAGATGATTATTTTTCTATCAGAATGTCAAATACTTCTATCTTTCTGGTGGCAAGGGTAAACAAACCCAATCAAACAAACAAAAAATAGTTTTATCTATTATCTTATCCATTTAATTATTCATTTGTACATATTTTGTTATATCTGATACATATATTATTTCAAAGAAGCAAAAGTTTAATGTAAACAAAGAAGTGGTGGTACTTTAAAAAGCAGACCATTACAAGTGCCTCAATGTCATATTTAATCCTTTTATGAACACAGGCATAATTGATTGATGTGATAATATTGAATCATACTGATTATTTACTATTTACTTAACCCTACTTTTATCATTTAATTTCACTCCAGTATACATCTGTTCAAACCCTGTGTTAAATATAGCCTTAAAAAAATGACTAAAACTTACTGATAAAATTGTTTGATTAGGCAATTAAGTGTTTACAGACATGTATAAAAAAAAATCTTTTTGTTATAAAATATTTCAGTGTGGCATGAATATACAATCATTAAATGGAGTAGTGTTATGAATGTTTATCTTATCAAAGAAAGTATCAACCAGGGGCAAAACTAAAGTTATTAAAAGATACATTTTTTTTTGTAAATTGATAGACTGTAAAATTAATAGATGTTGGTCTACCCTTGTGCTTGAGAATACATTAAACTATATTGTGTTATATAATAACCCTCTCCCACTCTATTTTCAAGTCAGTTTTTTTGTTATTTGTTTGGGTTGTCAGCTTAACCGGTGTGCAGAGTTTGTAATATATAGTCTAATGTGCTATAGTCTAATGACGGTAACAAAATTCGGGCAAGGAACAAGGGGTATGACTTAAATACACAACAGAGATTTTTTTGGCGAAACGGAAATATTTTTGGCAAAAATTCTGGAAACAAAGTGAATCCCTCGGAAAGCATTAATCACAACAAAATTACAAAAGAAAATTGCAGACTCGGTTTGATTGAGTCTGTAACATGAGGGATAATTGAAATGTCAACATCCCTCACGCCCCCCTAGCACCGGCTTGAGCGGTACTCAATTCTCAACACTAATAGTGCTGGCATCAATGATCCCGGAGACCAGAAAATATAACAACACTGAAGTGAAGTACGGGGCAACTTTTTACAGCTGCCACACAGGCACTTGACACCTGCTGTTGTGAAGTATAAAAAATTCTGGAACAAAGTGAAACCTGTGCTAATTCATAAAAATAATTAACATTAAAGTTATAAAACAGATTAACTGAGTGAAAAAAGTATGTTTATTTTAAAATGTATAAACAAATATTTACAATAGGTTATTTTGAAGGATTCTGTGATGATTGTTCTCTTTATGGACAAGTAGATCTGAGTAGCGTTGTGGTTAGATAGTTTAGATTATGAAGAGTTCTTGTTATGAAATTTTTTGTTTGTTTCAAGTTCAAATCTGCAATTGTGCACATTTTTTAGCATGTTTTTTTTTTTTACTTTCAGCATGTTTTTTTTACTTTCAGAACTTTTTTTATAGTGTGTCACATAACCTTTAATTTTCTCTTTTTTTTTAAACCTGTAATTTATTCAATGTTTTGACAATTCAATGACGGTTAAGCGAAATTAAATTTTTTTGATTTCAACTGTCATTGAACAGATTGACAGTATGAACAATTTTATTATGTTTGAAACTGAATTCCATTAACCACATTTTTAAAATTTTGGCTCAAGTTATTTATGTTTTTTCTTCCATTAATTGTACATTTATCACCCTAATCGCGGTTTTGTTGTATGAAACTTAACCTGTTGAATACTATAATGTGTGTAAAACTAAATGTTCTCAAACAGCATTGTGTGAATGAAATTCATGAGAACTGAAATCTAGTTGGTTGTAAAAAATCAAAAAAAACAAAAAAAGAAAAAGAAATGAAAAAAAAAAATGCTTTTTCCCGGATTCAAAACAAGGGTCACTACTCTCAAAATGAGAACACTCTACCACCTGAGCAGATAAGAAATGAGTAATTGTTTACTACCGTACTTAATTATTAAAGCTATAAATAGTAGGCTTTTATATAAGAATTAATGACACACCTTTTTGTCAATAATGATGTAAACAGATAATGAAAGGAATAGGGAATTCCAGCTGTACACTTAGTCCTAAACAACAAAAATACATGAATAATAAAATGAGTAATTTAAAATATGCTGATTTAGCCAGGATAATACTGAAAATTGGAGAAGCAAAAAAAAGTGCCCTTCAAGGTTATGTGGTTATGTCGTAATGATAAAAGTAGAGGAAGAAAAAGAAAAGCATTTAGTGATGTGCATAGTTTACATTAACCATTAGCTGACATACACTTTTTCTTGAGTAATAAAGAATAAATCTGTTCATGTTATATTTTGTCTCTTTCCATCACCATAGCAACCTGAGAAAAAAATTAAGCAACATTAATTTTGTAGCACTCATATTGCCATCTGTTTCATAATTTGATTCATTAAAGGATCTTTCTGTTGCAGCTTTGTAATACAGGCACTTTGTGTTTTTTTTTACTGAATGTAGATTTGGGATGTTTTGAATGCCATCTTTTTACATCCTAATATTGATTAACCTGGCAGTAAGTTAGCATTTTGCCAAAGCCTGGTTAAATTTGTTATTTTCTACCATAGCAACTAGAGTTTCCATCTATCATGAATCAGAAAAAAGTAATGTTCATTGTTTCCATGTTACCACCTGTTGCAGTCTGGACATCAGCTTATTGATATTAAAGGGACTCCACTGAAGGTTTAAAAGCCTAAAAACATAACATTTGAATTTCTTACATAAATGAGCTGTGGCACTTTAAACAGAAATATATGCAAAGATAGTTAAGAAACATATTTTATGAAATAAATTGAAAATGGTATTTCTATGTTTTTCTTAGCCTGATTTGAGTTAAAAGCGTTTAAACGCTTTTCATTTTGGGTCTTTTTTTTACAATCTGGAAAAACGAAAGTGCGCAAATGATCTGAATTTTTGCAGCAAGATTAGTGGTCTAAACCTACATTAAATGGTCCATTTACCTGGAAAAAAATATTTTCAGTCCCATCATGTCATAAAACCTCAGTGGAGTCCCTTTTAAGCAATTTTTGGAGCTTTGGTTTACCAGCTGGGTTTAATTCTATTTACTAAGGTTGATAATAAAAATGAAAAAAATAAAAAGCAATATATAAAATAGTTCAGCCCTTGCCATTCTTTTGCAAAACGAAGATTATGAATAACAATACGAAGGATACAATTTAACCCATTACTTCATGAGCATTTGTGAAAAATGGCTGTTTTCATTGAAAAGTCTCCCGATATAAGTTCAAATTGCTATAAACTATAAAAACTGCTTCAATACTAATCAAACTTGCACAAATGTTGACTGGACCATTGCCTTTGTAACAACATGCCCAGGCTTAAATTTCCTGTTACCATGGCAACGAGGCAACATCTCAAAATTGCCAAAAATCACTATTTTGCGTTGATTTTTTCCATCAAAATTGATTTCAAAGTGCTGCCACTTCTCAATGGATTGTGATAGTGTTAAATGCTTTTTTCAGCGTTCATTACAAGTTACCTTATGATGGGACCTGGGGTAATTTTTAGCCTCTCACAAGTCCAAAATTTTTCTTGGTGATAGGGGGACTGCCGCTCCCCTTCAAAACCCCCCAAACAGAAGGGGGCACATCCCCCTTCTCGCAACCCCCTGATGTATCTTTTGGTTGGGGCAGCGCCGAAAAAGTGGTCATTTTTTAAACAACATTTTCTCAAACAAAAACAAGTGTTGAGAGCCTAAAATAAGGCATTGTTTCACCATTTGAGACAACAGTAAAAAGGGGGAGTGTGAAAAAGGCGTTAAAAGCGTGTATATCGGGTAATGGGTTTACAGAAAATGATGAAAATACCGGAAATTACCCAAAATCGCGTTTTTCCATGTTTAAAACATGGCCTAACATATAAATTTGTAGAAAAATTGAGTTTGTAGATTTTTTATTTTTTTCATTAAGAAAAGATAATTAAATGAGTTATAAAGCAATTTTAAGTCTTATTAATAAATATTGCACTGTCTTGATAGTAAAATTCTGTGAAACACATGCACAAATTATACTTAATATGTACATTACCAACTTTAATATAAAATTGTTTCAATAATTGTCCATGACAGTGACAGTAAAAGGTGAAACAAAAACTACTGCATTGTGCTAGTTGTTTGATAAAGATAATTAAAACATGTTATTGTGAAAAAATTCTGATGAAAAACGTAGATAAAATCCTTTTCCTCACAAGTGGTGCAAGTGCCTTAAATGCTTAGTTATGCAGAAAACATTTGTGCAATCTAAGTTTTAAAATCATTCACATAGCAAATATTCACTGGTCAAAGTTAAGTTGTTTTTCTTAATGTAAACCGAGCCTCAGTGTTATTTTACTTTACAACAATATATATAATAATTTAAAATGTATTAGTAAGTAAGTTCAACTGTAATATTGAATTGATAACACAAAATAATGTATAATGTGGAATTAAGTTTCCAATTGTCAGTCACTTCTGTATATATCCATACCTAATATCAGGCAGTTATGTAAACAATACAGTTCTTTTAAATTACTTCAATCATATTAAATTAAATACCATCTTTATTTGATCCTGTCAGCGTAATTGAAAAAGAGAGATTGGGATAGTTATCTTGACATTAATCATGTTATTAAAAAGATGGGAGGGAAAATAGACATGTACACAAATTATTTGAAATAAAAATGTGATTTATATATGATACTAACCTATTAACATGTTATGTCGGAACTTATTTTGAGATGATTGGTCATGTCTAAAAATAAATAATCTGTTCCAGCTTTGAAATAACACTTACCGTAACTGACTTAGGATTAACACACAAAACTGACTTAAAGATGAACTTAAGGTTTACCATGGTTACACCTGTACAATTAGTGATAATTGAGTTTTGTATTGTATTTATTTATTATGATGTTAACTAAATTAGGTTGATCATGTAGAAAATTATAAAAGTTAATAGACACATCTGGAACCAACCAGTATTAGGCAATGAGTTTAAAGTGAATAGCTCAAGGTCACAACGGCTGGTTCCAGATGGGGTTTGAACCCAAACGGTCAACTATCCTAAGACAATTAGTCAGACAATTGTTAACATCTTGACCTCTCTGCCACTAACTTATTGAACAAAACAAAAAATTTAAATAATTTAACAAGATTTCAGTGATGTATTATATCAAGCCTGTATTTGACATGTACTTGATGTCAGTGTGGTGTGGTATGTCAAGTTAATACCATTGTATTTTCAGAACTTGTTACCCCTTAACAGCTATATAGATATTTATTCTTTATTATCATCTTGTTGTTAGGTTTAATAGCCTGTCATTTAACCACAAAATAGATATTCTGCATCTTAACTTCACTTTGTTAAATGTTTGTGGTGCTGTGATACAGAAGAATTTGAAAATGTCAATTATTTGCTTTAATACCATTGATAATTATTGTGAAGCAATAGTTTATTATGAAAGCAAACATAAAAAAGTTAAGTGTGATTTTAATCATTTAAAATGCCATAAAATGCCATGCTTCCTTAATTCTCTACCTTTTTACTGAAATCTTTGAAACTATTTTACAGTTACTTATTTGATTATGATGCATTCCCAATAGGCCTGTAAAATCCTTATTGAAGTTTATATTGGCTCTAAAAAACAGTTAAGGTGAAATTGAATAGCAGGAATGTTATCATTGGTTTTTTGCACCCACTTCATAAGAGGCATGCATATAAATTTTTGCTTGTTTGTCTGTCAGATTGCCACCATGTCTATCTGTAAACTGATAAAACAGTGGAAATATCATGCATTATGTAACCCACAGCAGAATTTTTAAAACCTTTAATAATTTAAATTTTAATTTGGTTTTTTTTTTTAAAAGCTTTTACTTATTGAAAAAACCTCGAACCCGTTCCTAAAACCCCAAACTATTTAACAATAAATTTTAATTTTTTGCTCAGGAAAAAAACAGCTTGGCCCCGACGGGGTTTGAACCCAAACATCGGGTTTCAGGGGTAACCCCTTTTAAAATTTACAAAGTCTGATGGCCTTTAAACTGCAGGGCCCCCCGGGGCCCCACTTACACTTTTAAACCCCCCTTTTATTATTATATTACATTTATAAACCCAAGGGGGTACCGGGAATGGTTGCAGGGTCTTAGGGTTTTTCCCTATGGTTTTTTGGGAACTTTGGGTGCAATATAGTTATACTTATAAATGTTTTGATTAAATACAAGATTTTCATTTTGCATGACCCCAAACAGAAAAAAAGGGGTCTTGCCACACAAAAAAATCCGATTATTAAAGTACAATAATTATCTATCACTCTCCTGGACCAACCAGATTATTCACTGTAAGTATTTAATAATCAGATAATTATGTTAACCATTGAGAATCTTACAAGATTTTTGTTAAGCTACTTCATCCAATTGAAAGTGAAGGTACTTATCGTACATTACTGAACACCTTGCCCAAAAAAAGGATAAACGCCTACAGATTTGATGTTTAAAGTTGGGTGCCTCTCTTTTTTCCAAATGTCATTTATTTTATGTAAAATTTATTACAAAAAAAAAATTGTGTGGCTTTTGTCATTAGAACATTTGTGCAATGAACCTACAATTATATATTTTAACAGTTCTTGAAAAATTTTATTAGCAATGCATGCAATTACTGTAAATCTAAATTATAACTGATTCACAGATGGGTTGATTCACCTCCAGTCAATTTTCAATTATTCATTTAAAAAGGGAAAAAAAAAATTGAAATTGATTTAATGGTCTTGCGCGATTTTTGTTACAACTTTTTCAAAATTAAATACTTTATGTCCTTACTGATGATTCATTTCTTTTAATGATATATTTGCCTACAGTGATACTTATTTTTTATAGTAAAGGCTTATATTGATTTTGTGAAGAAAATTAAAAAAAAATGCTTACACCTACGCTGTTAAGGCTGACTGGTTTTGTTTTGTTTAGATTTGAAATAGAGTTCTTGAATTACTTCTTCATTTTTGAAGCAGTCTTGGAGGGGGTGTTAATCGCATTTAGTGATAGTTCTAGTTTTGTTTTGTTTAGATTTCTTTATATGATAGATAGACACAGATAAGGGGTGAAAATAAAAGTCTGTTGTGTTAAAATTGACCCTCTTATTGTTCTATTGTTACAATGATGTTATCCATCTCATTCATTTAAAAGCTTATTTGACATGCATTTGTCAAATTTATATGACATTGTATTGATCAGAAGTCAATACCTCAAGGAATTATTCAATGAAGCTAACTGACATAAAGGTTGAAAAAGAGAGTTGTAATTTTGGCAAGATTCATGACACAGTTGTTCTTTAATGCCTGGAAGTGGCGTGCTTCTGAGCTTTGCCTTTAAGGGTTTTTAACAGTACAAAAGTGGGCCAGTTTCAAAAGTATGATACTGATACCAATACCTATAATGCCTGGCTATGATATTTTTCCAAATCATAGAATTGTCAATTTCTTAAGACATGCTGTTCTGAAGGCAATGGATGCTCCCCAAATGTCGAGGTTTATTTCAATGCAAACTTTATGAAAATATATAAAGTTCTTTCTTTAACAAGTATGGCTTTGGCCACTGTAATAAGGTGGCAGTATCAGTGTTTGGCCACCCCATTCCCGCCCCTGGACCCCTGCTACAACCCTGAAAAAAAATAATCTGACACTCTTAGGCTTACTATAAGATACCAAATACAAAACCAACAGTAAAATGAAAAAAAAAAATTTAAAAAATTTCCACTATCAAAACTTTAGCAATTTTTCATTCAATATAATGACAAACAGCTTTAAAATCACTTCAAAGCTATGTTTAAACATGTATTATAAATACAAAATGTACATGTTCAACACATTTCTCAAGCTTTGTCCCCTTTTTTTGACTTTGAATTTTTTTGTTTATGTGACAATGTTATTATAAAGCACTTCTGCCCACTTTTATATGTTTGCTTTTATTTAACTATCAGAAAAAGATAAATGTGTAGCATCACCTTGGCACTATTAACATAAAAGCAGGCCTAAATGATATATGTTCATACACCAGGACATGGAAATGAAATAAAGGATCCTTTGTGACATATAAGACTACATCAACTGCATGCCAAAATTTTGTATCAAAGACATGTGATGAACAAATATTACTGTTAACCCTTTCAACCCTAAACCCTACCTAATGTTTACTAAGTCCCATATCTATGGTTGTACAGTGACAAATTATGTGATGGAACGAAGAACAAAGCTATGAGTAAAGTCGACCCTTCTGCTTCCAAAAAACAAATTAAAATAGAAAAAAATTACGAGTAAATAAGCATTTTTATGTCAATTTTTATGTACAAACAAATGATAATTTGCAGACACCTAGGAAAAGCTTAACTTGTAAGCATGGGGCCATTTAAACAACTGCCAATTATTTAAGTATACAATATGGATAAAAATTCAAACAATTATGATGAAGTAGGCAAACATGTCCAATTATTAACATTGGCTTTTTTTCTGTCTGTTTATCTATCAGATATTCAGCTGATCTTGACTAAATCACAAAGTGATGACTTATTAAATCTGTTTTTCTGTCATATCATTATTTTTCCCCAGCAGTCAGGTACAAACATTTAGGATGGGGTCCAATTTAACTTAATCTGGCATGTAAAACAATGAGTTTTCAACAATACCTAGGATTGTTAATGCAATTCATTCCTGTCATATGAAACAAAATAATGTTTTGCTTACTTTTTCTAGAAAATATAAACAGTCAGTAATTAATAATTGACATTTTTCTTAGCAAAAAGTTACTGTGTACTGACATTTGTCACTGCGAGCTGAGCTCCATGTGTATTATCTATGTAATAAATTTGAATGTATCCTCACTTTGCTACAGTGTTATCAGCCTTTTTAGAAACACCTGACCTGGCTAATCACAATTTTCACTATCAGCACTGGTTTCTTCATGAAAAAAGCGGCTACACTAATTACTGCCGAGTAAAATAGCCGATTTGCAGTTATGTATGGGTAAGAGTTCGTATTAAGACGACCGTAGGGAGTCTTATCGGACTCTTACCCATATAACTGCAAATCGGCTCTTACAACTCGATATCAGATAAAAATATAGAAAGTGTCACCTCTTTAATTAAGCATAACATTATTTTTCCCCAGCAGTCACTACAAACAAGGATGGGGTCCAATTACTTAATCTGGCATGTAAAACAATGAGTTTTCAACAATATCTAGTATTTTTGATGCAATTCATTCCTGTCATATGAAACAAAATAATGTTTTGCTTACTTTTTCTAAAAAATATAAAACTGTCAGCAATTAATAATTAACATTTTTCATAGAGTTTAAAGGATATCAAAAAGTTACTGTGTTCACATTTGTCTCTGCGAGCTGAGCTCCTAGTGTATTATCTATGTAATAAATTTGAATGTATCCTCACATTGCTACAGTGTTATCAGCCTTTTTAGAAACACCTGACCTGGCTAATTAAAATATGCCAATCACAATTTTCAATATCAGCACTGGTTTCTTCATGAAATAGCGGCTACACTAATTACTGCCGAGTAAGAGCCGATTTGCAGTTATAAAGCAATAATTCTGTTCCCTCTTATGCACTCAGACACTGTAAAGGTATTAAATGAAGACAAATTAAATGAAACCCGCTGGGCAACATATGAAAATTTGAAGTATCGGGATCCTTATCCAAGATTGTCTGTTTTTTTGTGTTTTTTTTAGTAAACACAAATATTAACATACACATGACATGTTAGTATTATAACTAATCTGTTACCTTTACCTAATGATCTAAAAATCAATAGTGGTATAATAAACTATTCAAGACTATTACCTCCCCAGCAAATCTTAGGACTGTAGACAAAAGTAATTTTTAGTAATTGGTTGGAGTTTCTAGGGGTCAGTGCCTGTGACCTTGACCTTTGACCTATTGACATCAACTAGGTATAATCAACCTCCACACAAAATCGTAGGACTGTAAGTGACTTAGCATTCTTTGGTAATTGGACAGACAAGCTTTGAATGTAATGGCTCTGCATGAAGACCTTGAGTTTTGACCTCAAAATTAATGTCCCCTACCTATAAGTTACATGAACCAGGGCATATTGAATTGGACAAGAAAATCATTTACATACTTGCATATTTTCAAAATTGCAAGTGTTATATAAATGTCACAGGATGAGAAAAATGTGCAGCCTGACCAGATCAAACCCTTTGGAATACCGTTCTGCAGCTCTAAATGTTTGTTTGTATTATAAATAATGTTTTTGCAAACTAACTGACTGACCTTGAAATCAAGATGAGTCATGTAATTCTTATACTGTCCCGCAATTTGAACAATTAAACAAAAATCTTCAACAGCTGCAATAAGGACCTCTCACATATGCTACTTTGTAAAGAAGTAAATTGATTCAAGATGAGTCATGTAATTCTTATACTTTCCTGCCATTTGAACAATTAAACAAAAATCCTCCAAAGCTGCAATAAAACCTCTCACATGATACTTTTTAAAGAAATAAACTTTCAAGAAGTAAACTTTTATTTCAATGAACTTATAATTCTTTCATCTCGAAAGTGTGCCATTTTTATCTTCAGAAATATTTATTATGTATCTTGTACATGAACATGAAGGCATTTCATTAAAGGTTAACGTAAGTAGTGAACTGCAATTGAAATTGCCTTTTATTTACTGTTAACTTCTGCCCTCTGACAGTCTAACATTCACGTTTAATGGAACATAAAACTCAATTTTCATGACAAAATACAGCTAGATATATTAATCATTCAGCTTTATCATGAGGCAAATTGTTATCTTTCTAAGTACATTTATATAATGAATTTGTACAATTTTTTGCAACAATTCAAATAAATAGGTTTTGTGGATATATTATTCAATCATTATAGTCTATAGGGCTCTCAAGATTGAAATCTTTAGAATGGGAGAAAAATCAAGAGAACCCCCTAATGATACAATTACATAACATTACTAGTGAAAAAAGAAACTTACTGTTGAAGGTTCACTGCTGTGGTATTCCTTAAATTATTCCATGAATATATCCTTGCTAATCATAGTGACTTCCTCTTTTAACTTTCTGTAACAATTAATTAGAATTAATTATTTTAACACACATTTTCACATCTGTAGCCCTCCTCTGTTCTCCTCGTTTATGAGGGGAAATCCGATACAAGACAGTGTGCATACAAAAAGTTTATCTGAGGTTAAATGACACTATGTGAGTTTTAATGGTTTATCATACTATTGTTTGTTGATCTTTGTAACTCTACCTAATACATTTTAAATTCCAATGATGATATTATAGAAATAACTTTGTGTATTTAACAATCTTTATTTCCGAAAAGAATTTCATTTGCAAATAAGAACAGCAAATTATGTGACTTAACAGGTGTGGCAATGCGACAGATTATGAAGTTGACCTGAGCAGTTTAAATCAATTGTTACTGTACCTGTTATTTATGAACTGCTAACTGCATGTTAAAGAAAGCTTAAGTGAGAATTTTTTTTTGATTTATATAAATACTTGACACTAAACAATGTTCTATTTGATGGTGGTTTTTTTTTGTTTTGTTTTTTTTTAAATTAAACCTTCATTCAAACATGTTGCCAGTCAATTGTTATAAAGAGAAAGACATGAAATATAATTGCATGCTCTCTTAGCTTCGATTTTCTGTTACAGGAATTTAGATTTGTTCGGTTTTTTGTCGAGTCTGCTTTTGGTGAGCTTGACTTAGTTGTCACTTTTTGCATATAGTTCAGTGTCTGTGCATCCGCCCAGATTTGTCCAGTCTATATCTTGCTTAATCCTTTCCTTGAAGGATAACAAAATAATTTGGTACAATGTTCACTATGATGGGATGGTGTGTCGCACACAAATGGTCACCATGATGTAGGTCTGCAGCTCAAAGGTCAAGGTCACACTTGGGAGTCAACAATAAACCTGTGTCTGGAGCGTAACTTCCACATGCATGGAGGGATTTTAATATAACTCTGGACAAATGTTCTCCATGAAAAAATCAGGTGTCTGTGGTAAAGGTCAAGGTCACACTTAAGGGTCAAAGGTCAAATAACAAAATAAAACGTACATTTGCGAGTATAACTTCCATATACATTGATGGATTTTAATATAACTTAGAACAAATGTTCTCTATATTGAGATGAGTCGTCTTGGGCAAAGTGAAGGTCAAGGTCACAAGAGGTCAAATAAAAATATCAAAATTTGTTTTTGTCTGCACTGTATCATGCTTATGCTTTGAAGTATCATGCTTAGTGGTCAGAGGATTTTGTCGAACAAGCTTGGGCTAAGCTCCACATAGTTGTCAAAGTAGCTGTTCAGTGTCACAGTGTTTGCGTGTTTGCCTTCACACTTGTCCATGCCATAACTTCTTTGTGCATGGAGGAATTTTCAAATAACATAAATTGAGTCTTTTAGGCACAAATGTTTTTCATGAGACTTCCTGTCATGCAAATGAACCAGGTCACCTGGTCAGAGGTCAAGGTCACATAAGATGATGCAATGTCAAGATTTTGCTTTAGGTATAAAGAGGATGTGTTGAGCACATCTCACCTATGTATAAATCTTTCTCCTTGATCTGAAGCTTATACTCAAGTTTAGGTTTGAATTAAGACAATTTTTTTTTTAGCAGGCTTGACATTCTGCCTGTGTTCATGTCTTGTATTTGATATTTAACAACAAGGATACAAAAAAAATGTCGGGAGTTTCATAAAATAATAAAATGGAGATGTCAATGGCGCATAATTATGACTTAAATAATAATACTGTGGTGTAAAATACAGATCAGGATCGTTCAATAAAAAAGGGCCAAAAGAATCTGTAGAATCAGGCCTTCAAATTGTTGGTACTTCAGATTAAATCCCAACTAGATAAAAAATAAACTGGCCTAGTTTCAGTATTTTTCAGTAAGTCAAAAAGGACATATGACATAAGTAAAAAGTGTTGATAACAAAAATTTGATATCAAACTGACCACATGTAATAACTATGATAAATAAGTCATCCAAAACCAAACCACAGATAGATAACAAAATGTTTGTTTTGGTGTGGTTGCATGGATTGTATTGCACGGTGCTTTGTTCAAGGCCATTTTGTGGTGAGTATACAAGAATAAGTGTTAATCTTTTGTTCAGCCACATACAGTTTTTAAAAAGTGTTAATCTTTTGTTCAGCCACATACAGTTTTTAAAGACTTGTTTATCTGGCGTGCTGACTGGATTATTATTTACTGGTACATTAACTGGTGTGACTAAATATAATGCAGAATTCATCTTTAAAATAGAGAAAGCTACATGTACATGTAGTTGGTTTATAGTTTACTAGCAGATAACAAAAACCAGTGAAGAAGTTACCTGAAAAACAAAGGTGACTTATCTATTATGATGTTTCAGCACTTTTAAATGATAAATACAATGAATAAATGGCCTTGAGATATCTGACTTCAGGTACATTATACATTAACTTTGTTTTCTTGTACAAATATCTAAAAGTTATTACCATCATCACAGTATTTAAAGAAGTGTTGTTGCAAATTGAAACAAAAACCAATGAAAAACTAGAAATGTGTCATGATGCCTGACGGATGCCCCCGCATGCAGCCAAAATTTCAGATGTTATAATATTTAGTTCCAAATTTGTTTGCACAAATTATTTTTTTCATTTGCAGTTCAAAGCCCTTAAAACTTTTCAATGTTAACACAAATCATTTTTATACAATGTTCAAAGCACTGAAATTATTCAGTCTTAACCTTTTGAAAATAGCGTATTTCATATTTGTAGCCAAAATAATGGCTACATACATTTCCACAAAAGTATGAGTGCTAAAACTGAAAGTTCAAAATTTTTCAAACATTCAAGAAAGATAAGTTTGTCCAAAATCATTGAACCACGACCAAATTCAAACTTAAACTGCTTATTCCTAAGATGTATCTATATTATTTTCAAAGTGAAAGGGACATAACTCTGCCAAAAAATCATCGAACCATGACCAAATTCCAACTTGGCCTGGGCATTCCAAAAACATATCCATATGTCTAATTTGAGTTGAATGTGTTGTACTGTTGGGGAGATAATAAACAGAAACTGAAAATTTCATATTATTTTCAAAGTAAAAGGGGCATAACTCTGCCAAAAATCATTGAACCACAACCAAATTTTAACTTGACCTGCGCATTCCTTTGATGTATCCATATGTCAAGTTTGAGTTGAATGTGTTGTACCGTTGGGGAGATAATGAACGGAAACTGAAAATTTCATATTATTTTCAAAGTGAAAGGGGCATAACTATGCCAAAAATCATCGAACCATAACCAAATTCAAACTTGACCTGTATTTTCTCAAGACATATCCATATGTCAAATTTGAGTTGAATGTGTTGTACCTTTGGGGAGATAATGAACAGAAACTGAAAATTTCATATTATTTTCAAAGTAAAAGGGGCATAACTCTGCCAAAAATCATCGAACCATGACCAAATTCGAAATTGACCTGTATTTTCTCAAGACATATCCATGTCAAATTTGAGTTGAATGTGTTGTACCTTTGGGGAGATAATGAACGGAAACTGAAAATTTCATATTATTTTCAAAGTAAAAGGGGCATAACTCTGCCAAAAATCATCGAACCATGACTAAATTCTAACTTGACCTGTATTTTCTCAAGACATATCCATATGTCAAATTTGAGTTGAATGTGTTGTATCGTTGGGGAGATAATGAACGGAAACTGAAAATTTCATATTATTTTAAAGTAAAAGGGGCATAACTCTGCCAAAAATCATCTAACCATGACCAAATTCGAACTTGACCTGTATTTTCTCATGGCATATCCATATGTCAAATTTGAGTTGAATGTGTGCAACCGTTACTAAGATAATGAATGGAAACTAATGATGACGGAATGACAGAAGGACGGAACAGGGTAACACTATATGCCCCGGCCATTACATGGCGGGGGCATAAAAATGAATTCATAATAAAAAGGTTCTACATTAAAGTGACTCATTGAAGTATTCAGGAATATATTATAGGGATGGGCAAAATTTCAGTTTATCACATACCCCTGCCGATTTTGCGACTCCGTGAAAATGGTATTGCACGGCCGTGCATATATTTTGACGTGACGTCATTAGCGTTATACAAACATAGTGTAAAGACACGCTAAATGTTAACGTTATACTATAGGCGGGTCAATGAAAAATGACTCTTTTTTCACTTTAAACAGTCTTTATTTTGGGTATGTGATAAATAGAATATTAAATTGTGTAAGTTCAATACTGAATTTATATTTAACTTGTTGAATAAAATAATATTATGCTCACGAGAGGCTCGCATAATATAATTTTATTCAACTCGTGCAATAAATTCAGTATTGAACTTACACTCATTCAATATCCTCTATTCATGTTGACAGAAATTATAAAGTCGCCAAAGTTGGTTTAAATGCCTAAATAGCTTAATTAGAGCCATCACTTTGTTTATTGATTTATATGCTTGTTAAGTATTGTTATAGAACAGTCATTTAATCAAATAAATTACCTGTAGAATGGCATTGATTTGATTAGATTTTTATCTATCATTTATTTGTCATACAGTACTGACATGCATTTTTTCTACTTTATTTTAAATAGACTATGTGAATAGTTTTGAAATAAGCTTCAAATTAGGTTTGAATAAAAATGTGTATGAATTAATTTTTTGATTCCATATTTTGTGAATCGCAATATAATCAGATGTACCAGTAATGGCAAGTATAATTATGTAGTTTTAAATCAGTGCCAGCTTGCTATTCACGGATATATATACATTTATTACATGCTTTTCGGTGGTTTATAGAAATATATCAGTGATATAAAACTGATAATTTCACTGTTTTAAACAGTGAAATTATGATAATTTCACTGTTTTGAATTTAAGCCCCTTACGTTGTTTCAGTGAAATAAAAGCGTGCACAGTACTGGGAAGCAACTTAATGACGTGACGTTGTAAATTACGTCACATATTATTATTTGGCGCGCTTTTCATTCAGTTTGACATTTAATGTCTATTTAAAACGTTACTTTGCATATAATAAAAAGAAAATTTGTTTAGTTTAGTGTAAGATCAAAATATATTTCACCTTGTGAACACCAAAAGTTTGTATTTCACTGTGGCTGCGCCACTCGTGAAATATACCTTTTGGTGCTCACTCGGTGAATGTTGTACAAAACTGAAGTCTTCAATGTTTTTGATGATTATATCATGATAACAGTTACATAGTTTGTATAAGTTATCAATTGAAAAAAAGAAGAGAGAAATAAGTGTCAAAAATCATAATGTCTATATACTAAAAATTAGAGATCTAATGCTTTCTCTGTGCTTTTACTGAAATTTTTACAACTATTTTACAGTTATTTTTCATTACGATGCATTCCCAATAGGCCTGTAAAATCCTTATTGAAGTTTATATTGGCTCTAAAAACTGTTAAGTTGATTCTTTGAAGTGACATTGAATAGCAGGTATGTTATCATTGGTTTTTTGCACCCACTTCATAAGAGGCATGCATATAAATTTTCGCTTGTTTGTCAGATTGACACCATGTCTGTCTGTAAACTGATAAAAAACAGTGGAAATATCATGCATCATGGGAGACCCACAGCAGAACATTTATCATTTAGTTAATACAAATTTATTTTAGTTTGATTATGTTGGAACCTATAAGCTTATTGAAACACTCTCAAATAGCCAGAACTTAGCAATAAATGTAAAGTTTCTTGCTCATTTCTTGGAAAGAACGACTTGCCCCTGACGGGGTTAATGAACCTGATCAGTCGGCAATCCTTAGATTACTAAAATGTCTGATACGTTAACTGCTCTCGGCTACACCGCCACTAACATTGAATTTTATCATTTATTTGTTTTATTACGCTGGGTATCTGAGATGGCTGGCATCATCACCTTAGTGCAGTAATGGGTTAAGTCCTTCTAAATTTAATAGGAGTTAACCAGTTATTGCACTAAGGTGGAGGCATGTCTGTAATGGTTATTCATATATTGTAGATTATGAACATGGTCCTTTTTAGTCATTTACTCCTCTTATTAATGAATTTTAGTGTGACTTACAGTCATGATCTCCAAAGAAAACAAGGTCATGCCACACCAAAAATTCCAATAATTAAAGTACAGTAATTATTATACCCCCGCACAACAAAGTTGTAAGGGGGGTATACTAGAATTAGCTTGTCCGGCCGTCCGGCTGGCTGTCCGTCGGTTTTTTCTTGTCCGCCCAATCACTTAAGATTCCTTTGACCCTTAGTCTTCATATTTGGCATGGAGGTTAGTCATGATTAGTAGATGACCCCTATTGATTTTGAGGTCACTAGGTCAAAGGTCAAGGTCACAGGGGCCTTGACTTCAAAAGCTTGTCCGCCCAATAACTTAAGATTCCTTTGACCTACAGTCGTCATATTTGGCATGGAGGTTAGTCATGATTAGTAGATGACCCCTATTGATTTTGAGGTCACCAGGTCAAAGGTCAAGGTCACAGGGGCCTTGACTTCAAAAAGCTTGTCCGCCCAATAACTTAAGATTCCTTTGACCCATAGTCTTCATATTTGGCATGGAGGTTAGTCATGATTAGTAGATGACCCCCATTGATTTTGAGGTCACCAGGTCAAAGGTCAAGGTCACAGGGGCCTTTACTTCAAAAAGCTTGTCCGCCCAATAACTTAAGATTCCTTTGACCCACAGTCTTCATTATACCCCCACCACAAAATGTGGGGGGGGGCTATAATGGATTCGCTTTGTCGCGTCGGTCCGTCCGTCGGTCGGTCGGTCCGTCTCCATTTTCGTGTCCGCTCTATAACTCCTATACAAATTGAAGGATTTTCTTCAAACTTGGCTCAAATGTTCACCTCAACAAGGGGATGTGTGCAGAACCCATATTGCCCATGTGTCAGCTCAAGGTCAAGGTCACAATTGAAGGTCAAATATCAAACACCATCAAATATTACACAGTATGTTGTGTCCGCTCTGTAAGTCCTACACTACTTGAAAGATTTTCTTCAAACTTGGCTCAAATGTTCACCTCAAACAAGGGATGTGCAGAACCCATGTCGCCCATGTGTCAGCTCAAGGTCAAGGTCACAATTGTAGGTCAATATCAAACAATCTAATATTACACAGTATGTCATGTCCGCTCTGTAAGTCCTACACTACTTGAAAGATTTTCTTCAAACTTGGCTCAAATGTTCACCTCAACCAGGGGATGTGCAGAACCCATGTTGCCCATGTGTCATTTCAAGGTCAAGGTCACAATTGTAGGTCAAATATCAAACAATTAAATATTACACAGTATGTCATGTCCGCTCTGTAAGTCCTACACTACTTGAAAGATTTTCTTCAAACTTGGCTCAAATGTTCCCTTCAACAAGGGGATGTGCAGAACCCATGTTGCCCATGTACCAGCTCAAGGTCAAGGTCACAATTGAAGGTCAAATATCAAACGATCAAATATTACACAGTATGTTGTGTCCGCTCTGTAAGTCCTACACTAATGGAAAGATTTTCTTCAAACTTGGCTCAAAATATTCACCTCAACAAGGGGATGTGCAGAACCCATGTTGCCCATGTGTCAGCTCAAGGTCAAGGTCACAATTGAAGGTCAAATATCAAACAATCTAATATTACACAGTTTGTCATGTCCGCTCTGTAAGTCCTACATTAGTTGAAAGATTTTCTTCAATCTTGGCTCAAATGTTTATCTCAACAAGGGGATGTGCAGAACCCATGTTGCCCATGTGTCAGCTCAAGGTCAAGGTCACAATTGAAGGTCAAATATCAAACAATCTAATATTACACAGTATGTCATGTCCGCTCTGTAAGTCCTTCACTAGTTGAAAGATTTTCTTCAATCTTGGCTCAAATGTTCATCTCAACAAGGGGATGTGCAGAACTTATGTCACTCTTTTGCTGGCTTAAGGTCAAGGTCACACTTGAAGGTCAAAAATTGACTTAGAAAATATTCTTAAATTTTAACATTTATTTGAATATTTTTAAATTTAGAAAAGGTATTGCTCGAAACTTAAAATATTTTTGAAGGGTCACAATTCCGATATGCTGTTTGTTTAAGTTTCATAACTCTGTATTGCATTTTAACAAAGTTATGCCCCTTTTTAAGTCTTCAAATTTACATACAATCAAATATTAGACAAAATGTTGTGTCCGCTCTATAAATCCAATACTAATGGAAGAATTTTCTTCAATCTTTACTCAAATTTTCACCTCAACAAGGTTATGTGCAGAATCCATGTCACCTTTGTGCCAGCTAAAGGTCAAGGTCACACTTGAAAGTCAAAAATTGACTTAGAAAATGTTCTTAAATTTTAACATGTATTTGAATAATTCTGAAACTAACGCAGGCATTTGCTTGAAACTTAAAAGATATATGAGGTGTGGCAAATAAGATATGCAGGTCAAGTTTCATTACTATGTATTGAATTTGGACAAAGTTATGCCCCTTTTTAAGTCTTCAAATTTACGTACAACCAATACTAGACAATATATTGTGTCTACTCTATAAATTCTATACTAATGGAAGGATTTTCTTCAAACTTTACTCAAATGTTCAACCAAACTGTGTGATGTGCAAAACCAATCTTACCCTTGTGTCAGATTAAGGTCAAGGTCACACTTGAAGGTCAAAAATTGACTTATAAATAAAATGTTTAATACATTGGGAAAATGAAAGGTTATTTGTAACTGTTTCGAACATGATTTGATAATATATATTTATACTATTACCTGTACAGTTAGTCTTTTTTTCACCAGAGATAATTTCTTTTTATGTATTTGTGCCACATAAGTTATTCCCTTAACCACCTTTCCAAGTGGTCCTCTGTCAAGGACATTGGTGGGGGTATGAATCGCATTCAGCGATAGTTCTAGTATTTGGAATGGAGGTTAGTCATGATTAGTAGATGGCCCCTATTGATTTTGAGGTCACCAGGTCAAAGGTCAAGGTCACAGGGACTTTGACTTCAAAAAGTTTGTCTGCCCAATAACTTAAGATTCCTTTGACCCACAGTCTTCATATTTGGTATGGATGTTGATCATGATTAGTAGATGACCACTTTTGATTTTGAGGTCACTGGATCAAAGGTCAGGGTCATAGGGTCTTTGACTTCAAAAAGTTTGTCCACCCATTAACTTAAGATTCCTTTGACCCACAGTCTTCATATTTGGCATTGATGTTGATCATGACTATAAGGTGACCCCTATTGATTTTGAGGTCACTGGGTCAAAGGTCAAGGTCACAGGGACCTTGACAAAAAAAAGCTTTTCTTCTCAATTGCTAAAGAATGTCCTGTCCGCAATGTATTGATTTTGACATTTTCACATTTGAAGCATGTAGAATACATAACTTAGCAATGCACTGGCTTATAGTAACCTCAGATTTGGCAGGGAGGTTGTCCTTGAGCTCTAAATGGCCACTGTTGATTCTGACAAAGTGGTATGCGGGGGTATTCACGCCATGATAGTGGCAGTTCTAGTTTATCACAATTCACTCTCTTAGCAAAACAGATTAGTTCACTGTAAAAATTTAATTATCAGAATGATATGTTATCATGAGATATTACAAGATTTTATGTTCAAGCTACTACATCCAATTGAAAGTGAAGGGTACTTAGTACATACAGAACACTTGCCCAAAATGATAAAGCCTACGGATTTGATGTTTAAGTTGGTGCCTTCTCTTTTTTCATGTCAGTTTATTTTATGTTTTAATTTTTCCTAAAATATTGTGTGGCTTATCATTAGACAATTTGTGCAATGAGCCTACATTATATATTTTAACATTTCTGAAAAATATTAGCATGCATGCATACTGTAATCTAAATTATAATTGATTTAGATGGGCTGATTCACTCCAGTAAATTGCAGATTATATCATTATGATTAATGGTCTGCTGATTTTTTGTACAACTTTTTCAAAATTAAATACTATGACTAATTTCTTTTAATAATATATTTGCCTAAAATGATACTTATTTTTTAATTTTTATGGCTTATATTGATTTTGTACTTTGTTCAAGGGAAGAAAATTTTTAAAAAATGCTTACACCTACCCTGTTAAGGCTGACTAGTTTTGTTTTGTTTAGATTTCTTTGTATGACAGATAGACTTTTCTTGCATATCAGACTGGCGTTTCCGTTAGTTTTACCCATGCCGGAAATTTCATCTGGCATGGGGGGTTCCAGATGACGTCATTTTACCGTTATGAATGATTTTGTAATTCATACGCTGTTGAATGAAAGTAGTTACGGTTGTTATGATATAAATTTTCATTGAAAATAAAGATAAAGAATTTAAAATATAATGTAATATGGTAGAATATGCAAGAAAAAATATCTAACATATGTTTGCAGTTCGGATCGGAATATCCGTCCCTCGGTCATGGGCGGGTCACCTCGGGACGGATATTCCGATCCGAACCGCAAAATATGACAGATATTATTAAGGTAAGGGGTCAAAATAAAAGTCTTTTTTTTGTTGAAAATAACACTTTGATTTGACCCCATAATGATGTTATCCTTTTCATTCAAAAGCTTATTTGACATACATTTATCAAAGTTATATGTATTGATCAGAATGATGTAAATACCTCAAGGAATTATTCTATAAAGCTAACTGACATTAAGGTTGAAAAAAGAGAAAAAAGAGATGTAACTTTATCAAAATCCATGACACATTTGTGCTTATGCCTGGAAGTGGCATAGATGAACTTTAACGCTTCTGAGCTTTGTTGAAGGTCTATGTTGCTGCGATACGGAAGAATTAAAAAACAAGAACGTGTTTGTTAAACACAAATGCCCCCGGCTCAGATTCTTGTCAGTAGCAATACTTCGTAAATGTTTACCCATTCACTCAGTTATGGACAGAAAAATCACCAAAAAATTGTAAACACAAGTTTTATAGCTTGACAAAGTCATGGCATTTTGTAATTGTGAAAAATATAAGTTGCCAAGTCATTGCTCTGACTTGTGAAGTTGAAAAATATTCAACTTCATGCAAGTTATCTTCCTACCAAATACGAAATACATCTGTCATTAAATAAAGGCTGTATGGGCAAAAGTGTAAAAATCTATTTTGAGCACTGGTGACCTTGACCAAACTGACCCCTAACTCTATCCAAAAGAAGAATACCATGTAAGTTATCTTCCTACCAAATATGAAATACATCTGTCAATAAATAAAGGCTGTATGGGCAAAAGTGTAAAAATCTATTTTTAGCACTTGTGACCTTGACCCAACTGACCCCTTACTCCATCCAAAGGAAGAATACCATGCAAGTTATCTTCCTACCAAATATGAAATACAACTGTCAATAAATAAAAGCTGTATGGGCAAAAGTGTAAAAATCTATTTTTAGCACAAGTGACCTTGACCCACTGATCCCTACCCCAAAGTTTATGTTTCTATGAATTATAAATAACACCTGTCTATAGAATAAGGTCAATACACCTGTAAAAATGTAAAAATCTATTTTTAACATTGGTGACCTTGACATTGGTAACATTGACCTTGACCCAAATGACCCCATACTACACCCAAAGAAGGAGGTGTTTGTATTAAACTAAGACATCAACTAAAAAATAAAGGCTGTATGAGCAAAAAGGTTTATATTTATTTTTTAAACCAGTGACCTTGACCTTGACCCTAGAGACCGCTTACTCTAAAAAAAATTAGAGGACCATCAAAGGTATCCACCTACTAAATATGAAAGATATCAGTAAAGAAATTAAGCAATTAGGAGAAATTTAAGATAAATCCAACTTGCCGAAATAGGTTAACCAGACAAGGCCCTATTTTCAAAGTGAAAAAAGGGAAATAACTGGGAAATATGGATGACACAGTTATATAACTTGGCAATATCATGTGCTTTGTATTGATAAGTAAGTGTGGAAATTATAAAGCCATTAGTATAGATAGAACTTAAGATATTTCCATATAACCATTATTCATTTTCTAAGTGCTGAAAAGGGCAATAACTTGGTAAATATGAAAGCCAGAGTTATGAAACTTGCCCAGATTGTGTACTTTGTATTGATTAGTAAGTGTGTAAACTTAGAAGCCATTGGTACAAGTAGAACTTAAGAAAAATCCAACTTGCCGTTCTAGGTTAACCTCGTACAGACAGACGGACAGACAGACGGACGGACGGTTCAATCACTATATGCCCAGGGGCATAAAAAGCGTCCATTACTTGCTTTAATACCATTGATGATTATTGTGAAGCAATAGTTTATTATTTAAGCTAACATAAAAAAGTAAAGTGTGATTTTAATAATTTTAAGATGCTATAAAATGCTTCACCGAAATCTTAAACTATTTTACAGTTACTTGTTTGATTATGATTCATTCCCAATAGGCCTGTAAAATACTTATTGAAGTTTATATTGGCTCTAAAACGGTAACTTGATTCTTTGAAGTGATATTGAATAGCAGATATGTTATCATTGGTTTTTATGCACCCACTTCATTATAAAGAGGCATGCATATAAATTTTCGCTTGTTTGTCAGATTGACACCATGTCTGTTAACCCATTATGTTATATATACACGCCTTTTAACGCCTTTTTCACCCCCCCCCCCCTTTTTGTTGTGAAATGCCTTATTTAGGCCCCCAACACTTGTTTTTGTTTGAGAAATGTTGTTAAAAAAAGTGACCTCTTTTTCGGCGCGGCCCCCCAACCAAAAGATACATCAGGGGTTTGCCAGAAGGGGGATGTCCCCCCTTCTGTTTGGGGGGTTTGAAGGGGGGGCGGAGTCCCCCTCATCGCCAAGAAAATTTTGGACTTGTGAGAGGCTGTAAATGACCCCAGATTGATCATAAGGTAACGTGTAACCAACGCTGAAAAGCATTTGACTCTATCTCAATCCATTGAGAAGTTGCAGCACTTTGAAATCAATTTTGATGGAAAAAATCAAGGCAAAATAGTGATTTTTGGCAATTTTGAGATGTCCCCTCGTTGCCATGGTAACTGAAAATTTAAGCCTGAGCATGTTGTTGCAAGGGCAATGGTTCAGTCAACATTTGTGCCAAGTTTGATTAGTGTTAAAGCAGTTTTTATAGTATTATAGCAATTTGAACTTGTAACGGGAGACTTTTCAATGAAAACAGCCATTTTATGAAGTAATGGGTTAACTGATATAAGTGGAAATATCATGCATCATTGGAGACCCATAGCAGTACATATAATGAATTTGTACAATTTTTTGCAACAATTCAAACAAATAATTATGTTTTGCGGGTACATTATTCAATCATAGAGAGCTCTCAAGATTGAAATCTTTAGAATGGGAGAAAAATCAAGAGAACCCCCTAATGATACAATTACATAACATTACTAGTGAAAAACAAACTTACCGTTGAAGGTTCACTGCTGTGGTATTCCTTAAATTATTCCATGAATATATCCTTGCTAATCATAGTGACTTCCTCTTTTAACTTTCTGTAACAATTAATGAGAATGAATTATTTTTACATGCATTTTCACATCTGTCACCCTCCTCGTTCTCCTCGTTTATGAGAGGAAATCCAATACAAGTCAGTGTGCCTACAAAAAGTTTATCTGCGGTAATGACACTATGTGAGTTTTAATGGTTTATCATACTATTGTTTGTTGATCTTTGTAACTCTATCTAATACATTTTAAATTCCAATGATGATATTATAGAAATAACTTTGTTTATTTAACAATCTTTATTTCCGAAAAAGAATTTCATTTGTTAGTAAGAACAGCAGATTATGTCACTTAAAAGGTGTGGCAATGCGACAGATATGAAGTTGAAGATTTTATAGTGTACTGATTGAGTTACCAGCAGTTTAAATCAATTGTTACTGTTCAGTGTTATTTATTAACTAAAGAAAGTTTAAGTGCTATTTTTTTATTTGTATCAATACTTGACACTAAACAATGTTCTATTTGATGTTTTTATGCCCCCACAAAGTGGGGGGCATATATCGTTGCACTTGTCTGTCCGTCTGTCTCCGTCCGAGCAAATATTTTGGGTTTAGGGGCTATTTAACAGTAAAGAGAACAATAGGTTCATTCCGTGATCAAAGGGTTTATGGGCTAGTAGCCCTTAAGAAACAAAGAAAATTACAAAGGAAATAGCCCCTAAACCCAAAATGTTTTAACCTCCGTCCGTACAGACTGTCTGTCTGCACGTCCAGAAATTTTGTGAACGCAACTCCTCTTAACCGGATGGCAGATTTTGCTAAAACTTCCAGGGATGAACAACTTTAATGTGTAGATGGTAGTAAAGGAAGGAATTTTCGCTGCGACCAAATTTAACAAAATTTAAAATTTCTACATAGTATATACTGAAAAATCAACAAAGGGCCATAATTTAATTATGGCCCTTTGTTGATTTTTCACTATATACTATGTAGAAATTTTGTGAACGCAACTCCTCTTAAACCAGATGGCAGATTTTGTTTAAACTTTCAGGGATGAACAACCTTAATGTGTAGATGGTAGTGAAAGGAAGGAATTTTCGCTGCGACCAAATTTAACAGAATTATGGCCCTTTGTTGATTTTTTCACTATATTCCATATATTTAATGTTGTCAGTGGGGGCATCGGTGTCCTTTGGACACAGTTCTAGTTTTTTTTTCAATTTTTTTTTTTTTTTTTTTTTTTAAATTCAAACATGTTGCCAATCAATTATTATAAAGAGAAAGTCGTGAAATATAATTGCATGCTCTCTTAACTTCGATTTTCTGTTACAGGAATTTAGATTTGTTCAGGTTTTTTTTCGAGTCCGCTTGCAGTGAGCTTGACTTAGTTGTCACTTTTTGCGTATAGTTCAGTGTATGTGCATCTGTGTGTCCGCCCAAATGTGTCCAGTCTATATCTTGCTTATTCCTTCCTTTAAGGATTACAAAATAATTTGGTACAATGTTCATTATGATGGGATGGTGTGTCACACACAAATGGTCACCATGATGTGGTGGTGTGTTGCACACAAAGGTCAGGGTCCCACTTGGGAGTCAACACAAAACCCGTGTCTGGAGCAATACTTCCACATGCATGGAGGGATTTTAATATAAATCTGGACGAATGTTCTCCACAAAAAAATCAGGTGTCTGTGGTAAAGTTCAAGGTCACACTTAGGGGTCAAAGGTCAAATAACAAATAAAACATTCATTTGCAAGTATAACTTCTATATACATTGATGGATTTTAATATAACTTAGAACAAATGTTCTCCATATTGAGTTGAGTTGTCTTGAAGGTCAAGGTCACAAGAGGTCAAATAAAAATATCAAAATTTGTTTTTGTCCGCACTGTATCTTGCTTATGCTTTGAAGTATTATGTATAGTGGTCAGAGGATTTTGTTGAACCAGCTTGGGCTAAGCTCCACATAGTTGTCAAAGTGGCTGTTCAGTGGTTGTGTGTGCGTGCTTGCCTCCACACTTGTCCATGCCATAACTTCTTTGTGCATGGAGGAATTTTCAAATAACATAAATTGAGTTTTTTAGGCACAAATGTTTATCATGAGACTTCCTGTCATGTGAATGAACCAGGTCACCGGGTCAGAGGTCAAGGTCACCTAAGGTGATGCAATGTCAAGATTTTGCCTCAGGTATAAAGATGATGTGTTGTGCACATCTCACCTATGTATACATCTTTTTTTCCCTTGATCTGAAGCTTATAGGTTTAGGTTTGATTTAAGACAAGTGGGCTTGACATTCTGCCCTTAGGCATCGTCTTGTATTTGATATTTAACAACAAGGTTACAAAAAAATGTGTTACTGTAATTGGGAGTTTCATAAAATAATAAAATGGAGATGTCAATGGCGCAAAATTATGACTTAAATAATTATGTGGTATAAAAATCAGGTCAGGATCGTTCAATAAAAAAGTGCCAAAAGAATCTGTAGTCTCAGGCCTTCAAATTGTTGGTACTTCAGATTAAATCCCAACTTATATATAGATAAAAATAAACTGGCCTAGTTTCAGTATTTTTCAATAAGTCAAAAAGGACATATGACATAAGTAAAAGCTTTTCTACTGTGTTGATAACAAAAATAAATTTTTATATCAAACTGACATTATATATGATAAATGTACCACAGATAGATAACAAAATGTTTGTTTTGGTGTGGTTGCATGGATTGTGTTGCACAAACCAAAAAGGTGCTTTGTTCAAGGCCATTTTGTGGTGAGTATACAAGATTAAGTGTTATTCTTTTGTTCAGCCACATACAATTGGCAAAACTCAGCAAGGTGCTGACTGAGTTATTATTGACTGGTACATTAACTTGTGTGACTTGTATGCAGAATTCATCTTTAAAATAGAGAAAGCTACATGTAGATGTAGTTGGTTTATAGTTTACTAACAGATAACAACAAAGGGTTGCAAGCTCTGTGGTATTTTCTGATCTTTGCAATCTAAATCATACTGACTATCTGTATGTATTTTCCTATATAAGTTTATTTTAATATACTATAATTCATCTTACGCAGCGACTGCTTTAAGATTTTTTTCTATAACAGTTTGAGATTGATACATATGGAATTTTGCATGACTAGAGTTGCATCAAAAATCATTCTCATGACAGCCACACTTTATCCTTGCATATCGTGGCTACTTCCTTAAAAAAGACACTTCAAAAAAAAAGTTGCCTCGACTAGGATTTGAACCTTAGGCCTCTCACACCCTAAACGAGCGCAATACCCCTGCACCACGGTTAAGTAATACGTAATATGTAGCCTGAATAAAAACAAATACATTGTAATTCTAAATTGAGAATTTCCATTTCGTGTTTGTAATCCTTATCAATTTCGAGGTATTTTGTTCACGATAAACAGTCCGACATGTATATATGTGTACTACGCCCTGGAGTATTCAGTAATCGACATAGCAAAAATAGCATTTTCATTGATTAAAATGATATTCATCCGCGAAATTTGTGATTGTAACCTCATATTTCTATTGACTAATCTGAACTTTCAATGCACTGTAATTCGTTAAATGCCTACATTAAAAATTATTCTGTCTTTTAAATTGCTGGTTTTTAAGCAGTTTTGAGTGAGAACTAATTTGCGTTGTTAGGTCTGTTAGGAAATTTTTGTGTTAGACCGTGGATGTTAGCTATGTATTTACTGATCTTGCGATCAGAAAATACAAAAACCAGTGAAGAAATTATTGTCCAACAATATTGACCTGGCACTTCATTAATTTCCGTAAAGGTCAGTGGTATCTAACGAATATATCGATATTTTTGTTAGCTTCACATGTCAATGAGTTGTGGTGTATTGGTAAAGAAGCCTGACGATACCTGGTTCGATACCTTACCAACAACACGTTATGAGGACATGCATTTTTGTGCCCCCACTTTAGTGGAGGGCATTTAGATTTACCATTGTCCGTCCTTCCTTCCTTCCGTTCACTTTTGTGTCGCATGTAACTCAAAAAGTATCTGACCCAGAGTCAAAACTTTACAGGAATGTTGATCAGCATGTGAAGTTGTGCACCTGGGTATTTTTGTCTGGATATTTTTAGTATTTTTAGAGTTATTGCCTTTGACTTAGTAAAATTTTGCAATTTTCAACTTGTGTCGCATGTTACTCAAAAAGTATTTGACCTAGAGTCATGAAACTTTACAGGAATGTTGATCAGCATGTGTAGTTGTGCACCTGGGTATTTTTGTCTGGATTGATTTAGTATTTTTAGAATTATTGCCCTTGATTTAGTAAAATTTTGCAATTTTCAACTTGTGTCGCATGTAACTCAAAAAGGATTTGACATAGAGTCATGAAACTGTACAGGAATATTGATCAGCATGTGTAGTTGTGCACCTGGGTATTTTTGTCTGGATTGATTTAGTATTTGTAGAGTTATTTCCCTTGCTTTAGTAAAAACCATTTCATTATGTTGTTATTTGTTCCTTGAGTGCTTGAGTTAGAATCAACCAACTTTACAGGAATAATGATCAACATAACTAAATTACAGGAATAATGATTCACATCACTGTGAAGCTATGCACCTGGGACTTTGCATGTGGATTTTTTTCAGTTTTGTGAAGAGTTATTGCCCTTAACTTACAGTAGTATAAATTACTTACAGTAGTATAAATTTGCAATTTTCAACTTGTTCATGCATAGCTCAAAAAGTATTTCACTTGTAGGCCTGAAAGTTTACAAGAATAATGGTCAGAATGTGTACTTATGCACCTTGGGGTTTGCTTGTGGATTTATTCAGTATTTGTAAAGTTCTTGCCCTTTACTTAGTAAAAGATTTTTAGTTTTCAAAAAATATTTGACCTAGAGTCATAAGATTGACAGAACAGTGGCGCGGTGGGGGCACCCGTGTCCTATGGACACATTTCTAGTTTTATTTTATTTTGAAATTTACTCGCAAGAATTAATTTGAAATCGTTTTACTACATCTGGTGTTTAGGATACCTTTTAAGTCGTGGGTTTTTATACAATTTTATTTTTCATTTCATTGCAATATCTTTAATTAATAAAAAGGACAGCGTGTTCATGATACAAATTAAAAATACTACACAGATAGAATACACACACACAAAAATCAAAACGTTTTGCACAAGTTAAGAGAGAAATGGCAATTTTAAAATAAGAAAAGAAAAAATATAAAAGTTGCTGGACCAGGATTCGAACCTTTGAGTGAACGTCTATATTCTTGAAGTGAAAGCCCTTAACGACTGTGCTAAGAGGGATATATAATTTAGACCATTTAACAACTGGTTATATACATTCATAATCAATTTACAAGTAGATAGTAACGTTTAGGGAATTTACCGACTATGGGGTCAAATGCAAGAATGCCAGGTCAATGTTGTTGGACAATACCTGAAAAACAAAGGTGACTCAATATCTATTATGATGTTTCAGCACTTTTAAATGATAAATTAAATACAATAAATAAAATTTTAATGGCCTTGAGATATCTGACTTCAGGTACATTATACATTAAAGTTATTTTCTTGTACAAATATGTAAAAGTTATTACCATCAAAAGAAGTATTCTTGCAAATTGAAACAAAAAGCAATGAAAAAAAAAATGAATTCATGATCATTTAAGTGACTCATTGAAGTATTCAGGAATATTTTACAGGGATGGACAAAATTTCAGTTTATGTTGCCAGAAATTATAACATCACCAAAGTTGGTTTAAATGCTTAATTAGCTAAATTAGAGCCATCACTTTGTTTATTAGTCCCCTACCAGTTTAGCGGAGGGGACTTTAGGTTTACCCTCCGTCCGTCTGGCCATCAGTCCGTCTGACCGTCCGTTCGTCAGTCTGTCCGTCCACAAAACTGGATCCCACGATAATGCAAAAAGTACTGAAAATATTTTAAGTCCCCTACCGGTTTAACCGGAGGGAACTTTAGGTTTACCGTCCGTCCGTCTGTCAGTCCGTCCGTCCACAAAACTGGATCCCGCGATAACGCAAAAAGTACTGAAAATATTTTTATGAAACTTGATATATGGATAAATGGCAGTATGGAGATTATGCACTTCTTTTTCTTTTCTTCCTATGTAGAAAATTCTGGTTGCTATGGCAACAAATAGACTGAAAATATGGCAAATTTTACACTTGAACTGGATCCAGTAATAACTCAAAAAGTACTGAAAATATTTTTATGAAACTTGAAATGTGGGTAGATGACAGTCTGGAAATTCTGCACATCTTTTTCTTTTCTTCCTATGTTGAAAATTCTGGTTGCTATGGCAACAAATAGCCTGAATTTCAAGATTTCTGATTTGAATTTTTGTGCTTTTTCACTATAAGTTCTTTATTTCTTAAGGTGTTTACTTCAAAATTAAATGTAAGTTTCTGGTCATCGACCACATCATATTTGACAAGGTTTACAACTCTTGCACAAAAATTATCAGAGTTACCTCCCTTGAACTTAGATTTTTTATAAAAAAGATGTTTTTTTTTAATAACTTCTTTATTTCTTAACGTATCTACTTCAAACTTCATATCTATGTTTCTTATTATCACTGAACATTTGTGAGAAGGTTAAATGCTCTAGCAAGACTATTTCTAGAACTATGCCCCCCTTGAACTTAAATTTTTTTCGAGAAACTGGTAATTTTTACTCCAACTTCTTCAATCATTATAGGAGTTCTTCAAACTCCCACATCATTATAATATGACAAGGTTTATAAATCTAGCATCCATATTTCCAGAATTATCTCCTCCTTAAACTTTGAATTTTTCTTATTTATTCTTTTAACTTTCTTTTACTTCAAATTCAAAATAAACATTCATTATCAACACCTTCATTACTAATTGTTTTTTGTTACACGACGTCTTGCATCTTTATTTCAAGAGTTATCTCCTTTTTCAGAATTTTGCTTTTAAAAATGTTATATTTTGATAACAGGGATGTTTTAAAATATAACTTTAGAGTGTCCTTCAGTCTGTCTGTCTGTTTGTACATAAAAACTGTTCCCTGTGATCACTTTTAAAGAACTTTTTCAACAAATTTACTTAAAATAGAAACATAAGTGAATGGCCAATGGCCCATCAGAAATTGTTTCTGGGGTTGTAACCGGTAGGGGACTTACGGATTGCTTGCAATACTATGATAATTGCTTGTTGTTGATTTATATGCTTGTTAAGTATTGTTATAGAACAGTCATTTAATCAAATAAATTACCTGTAGAATGGCATTGATTTGATTAGATTTTTATCTATCATTTATTTGTCACACAGTACTGACATGCATTTTTTCTACTTTATTTTAAATAGACTACGTGAATAGTTTTGAAATAAGCTTCAAATTAGGTTTGAATAAAAATGTGTATGAATTAATTTTTTGATTCCATATTTTGTGAATCACAATATAACCAGATGTAAGGTACCAGTAATTGCAACTAGCAAGTATATGTAGTTTTAAATCAGTCCCAGCTTGCTATTCACAGATATATAATGTATATACATGTAATACAAAACTGAAGTCTTCAAAGTTTTTGATGATTATATCATGATAAAGTTACATAGTTGTACAAGTTATCAATTGAAAGAGAGAAATAAGTGTCAAAAATCATTATAATGTCAATATACTTAAGATTAGAGAGCTAACACTTCATTTTGTTCTTCTTTAATATAAATTATACCTTTAAACAGTTTAAAAAATCTTAAGTAGGGGAAATGAAAGAAAATAACTGTAATAGTATTTCATTATGATAAAATTTACTATCAAGAGTCTTTAGCATAACACTTTAAACAATGAACTAAATATATGTGTAAACTCAGCCTGATTTGGCTCTTATTAAGATATTTTTGATTATTGTGACATATGCTTAAGTATATAACAATACCATATAAGGACAAGACACCAAACCCATTAGGCCTATATGTCACCAGTACAATCAAATGAAGTCAATTTTTACACAAATTGAAATATATAGGACAGAGAATCAGTTAACTATCACTTGGTTATTAAAAGCCAAGATACATGTTTTATCCAAAGATGAAATGCTTTAAAGAATTTTTGAAATCATAATTGCTTAATTTTTAAATCAGCATGCCTCCAGATTCATGCTAAGTTTCATGAAATTTTTAAAAATGTATTTAAAAGTAAAATATTGTGAAGTTAACAAAGAAAATAATTACCACATTGCAAACTGCACTTGCAATCTAAGTAAATAACCAAAATGAGGTCAAAATAAGTAAAACAGTCCCTACTGCATTAGTAATGCAGTAGAAATATGGTGATCAGCCCTTCATTTGCACATAACATGTAAATTGTAATATGATTCTTAAATCTTTTTACTTTTCTTAAAAATTTAGTACAAGTTTCTAAAGATTAATTTTCTTAAAATATTATGGCTCATCTGCTGATTCTAAATTTACTGTAAATGATGAAAGACTTGGTTATTAGTCCCCTACCGGTTTAACCGGAGGGGACTTTAGGTTTACCCTCCGTCCGTCTGTCCGTCTGTCTGTCTGTCCGTCTTTTCTTCTGTCTGTCAGTCTGTCAGTCCGTCAGTCCGTCCGTCCACAAAACTGGATCCCGCGATAACGCAAAAAGTACTGAAAATATTTTTATGAAACTTGATATATGGATAGATGGCAGTATGGAGATTATGCACGTCTTTTTTTTTTCTTCCTATGTTGAAAATTCTGGTTGCTATGGCAACAAATAGTCTGAAAATATGGCAAATTTAACACATTTAACTGGATCCAGTGATAACTCAAAAAAGTACTGAAAATATTTTTATGAAACTTGAAATATGGGTAAATGGCAGTCTGGAGATTATGCACATCTTTTTTCTTTTCTTCCTATGTTGAAATTCTGGTTGCTATGGCAACAAATAGCCTGAATTTCAAGATTTCTGATTTAAATTTTTCAGCTTTTTCACTATATGTTCTTTATTTCTTAAGGTGTTTACTTCAAAACTTTAAATATAAGTTTCTGGTCATCAACCACATCATATGTGACAAGGTTTATAACTCTAAGCACAAAAAATATCAGTATTACTCTCCTTGAACTTAGATTTTTTAGGGGAAAAAATGTTGTCTTTTTTAAATAACTTCTTTTATTTCCTAATGTATCTACTTCAAACTTCATATATATGTTTCTTATTATCACTCGACATTTTTGAGAAGGTTAAATACTCTAGCAAGAATATTTCCCAGAATTATGTCCCCCTTGAACTTAGATTTTTTTTCGAGAAACTGGTATTTTCACTCCAACTTCTTCATTCCTTATAGGATTTACTTTAAAATCCACACATCGTAATAATATGACAAGGTTCACATTACTGCTGATAATATATTTACTATAGACAAACTTATTTTATTATGTTTTGTGGTTGATATTTTCAAATACAGACTTCATCCTCAAATTCATTATAAATGCAATACACAGGTAGTGTATGACAATTAAAGAACTTTTTGAGGGAGTCCGGTATGGGGACTAACTATGTATTGTCCGCAATACTATCAAATGCTTGTTAATTAATCAACTCCTGCTGCACATAAAGACTCCACTTTACAGCATGCCTTTTAGTTTCAACATTTCTAATAGTCTCATTCAGTAAAGCTGTGATGGAAGTACTTTTTAATGACGCTTATTGTCACAGTGCAGCAGTCCCCTACCAGTATAATGTTGTTTGCTAAATAAATTCATGGTCCTCTTTTCACATACCAACTATAAATACCATCATCCTACCTTTTTTTGTACATTTTTTGATTTGTAATAATTGACTGAAATCCAGATTACAAAGCTATGGGTGGACAAACTGACAGACAGACAGACAGATGGATGAAAAAATTATAATGACATACATTAACACCATATTGCCATCTATCCACATTATCAAGTGTACATTATCATAAACCTAGCTGTTGCTCTTAACTATGGCAGTATCAAGTTTTTTTTAGATGGACAGAATGACAGACAGACAGGTAGACAGACAAAAATTGGATGGATGAAATAATAAAAATGATGTGCATAATCTCCATATTGTTAAACCTGTAGGCGGACTAACAAGACTTGTTGTGTCGCCTCTACGGAGTAGTGGCGACATATAGGGATCACTTCTCCGTCGTCTGTCTGTCCGTCTGTCCGTCTGTCCGTCTGTCTGTCTGTCTGTCTGTCCGTCTGTCCGTCCGTCCGTCACAAAACTTGTCCGGACTACTCCTCATAAACTACTGGTGCAATTTCATCCAAACTTTACAGGAATGATCAGTACCAAGTCTAGTTGTGCATATTGTCAGGATTTTTTCCGGTTCAAATGATTTTGTCAGAGTATGGCCCTTTAAATAATTTTTAATTTTAAAGTTTGTCCGGACTACTTCTCTTATACCATTAATGCAATTTCAATGAAACTTTACAGGGATTGATCTGTAGCTCAAGTCCTTGCGCATATTGCACGGGTTTTCCGGTTGAATGATTTTTGGCCGAGTTATGGCCTTTGATAAAAAGGTTTCTTTTCTGTGTGTTGCCAGATACACAAAAGCTTGTCCGGACTACTCCTCATAAACTACTGGTGCAATTTTCCAAACTTTACAGGAATGATCAGTACCATGTCTAGTTGTGCATATTGTCAGCATTTTCCGGTTCAATGATTTTTTGTTTGAGAGTTATGGCCTTTAATAATTTTTATTTTTAAAGTTTGTCCAGACTACTTCTCTTATACCACTTATGCAGTTTCAATGAAACTTTACAGGATTGATCTGTAGCTCAAAGTCCTTGCGCATATTGCACGGGTTTTCCGGTTGAATGATTTTTGGCCGAGTTATGGCCCTTTGATAAAAAGGTGTTTTTTTTCTGTGTGTTGCCAGATACGCAAAAGCTTGTCCGGACTACTCCTCATAAAAACTACTGGTGCAATTTTATCCAAACTGTACAGGAATGATCAGTACAAAGTGGTTAGTCTAGTTGTGCACTGTCCGTCTGTCTGTCCGTCTTCATATCCACAAAATTCTGTTACCCTCTAACATGAAAAATTGGCACATTCATGAGGCGAACACATGTCTGATTACTGTATCGCTCATTGTATTTATAGGGTATAGTTTCAACTTTTTTATACATGTATCTCTATAAAGTTCTAGCAAAAGCAAAATCATATATATCCTTTAGTAAACATCCGAAGAACTTTTCAAATATAAAATAATAACATTTAATGATGTTATATGTGATTACTCAACCTTATCCACCACCAATTCGATATTGTGCAGATATAATAATATAAAAATGAGCTGCTAGAAAATTGTATTTGTTAAATTATTGATATTTAAAAAAAAACTAAAATATACTTATATGTCTGATTAAAATGTTATTACTCAATTCTTCTTATATTCATATATTTGGAATTCATTCAACTGTATCACCTGGTATCCTGCACATTTACACACACTCGTTGATTTAAGATAAAAACACTATATATTGGTCTTAAAGCCTGGCTTTCTGCGCTATGGCCTAACCAGTGCAGGCCAAATATCCATTGTCTGCACTCAGTTCACTTTGAACATCATTGGATAATTATGTTGAATATTTTTTCCATTGATGGAATGATATAATAGCTATAGATTGAAAGTATGGACAAGCCATTTTATGTTTTTAGCGCAAGTAACAGGTAAATATTAAAGGAACGCTCCATTGACTCTCATAAAAGTCATAAAAACTATATAATAATTTGAGAAATATATCTTCAATGGATTCAAGTGAACACACATTTCGATCTTTCATGTAGTGATTCGTAACATAATGTATATAAAGTCATAGTTCATGATTTCAAACATTTCATAGCCCTGAAAAGTAACTGTTCATTAGAAAATATACTAATCCCAGCTTTTAGTTACTTTTAGAAAAATTAATGTTTACCTCTGTACTTCCTGTCAGACAGACATCAAGCGATAACACCATGACAGCAATGGGTAATTTCACAGAACACTACTATTATAAATTCTGAAAAGGGTTATCTATATAGCGAGTTTATAGGATCTTACAGGCTCTAGCTTATCTCTACTGATCCAACTTCTCAGACATTGCAATCTTTTTAATAACATACAGACACATATTACAATGCATGGTTTGTAGGAACTTTATTACAAGATTGGTGCTAATAATGAGCATCATTTAATATAGCGAAAAATTAAGCTTCACGATGACGGATGCAGTGCCACAGCATTGCTCTAATTCAGCTCTCAAATTATATACCTTGAAGTAAATATTTCATTATTTTTGTCTTAAGGAAAGATTTTTAGCACAAGTCTCTGAATTATCTCTCTCTCGCACAATTAATACGAGTGTTCACTTTTGAGTGTATTATTTCATGCACATTTATATCCTCTCCCTGTAAGAAAATCCAATAATGAATAGTGAAGAGCTGTGATGTGAAGTTTATTTAAGGTTACAAACAAATCACCATCCTAATCATCATAATTTATTGTTGTAAGACATACATGTAGATAATAATGACACTATTTGAGTAAAGTATGGTAGCGGTAGTCCGTCAGGTGTCGCAATGCGCAATAAGTCAGGCTTGATTTAAGAGGTAGTAAATCAATTGATATAATGTAGTAAAATTTTACATGGTTTACATGCAACATGGGACAGTCATAGTGTAAAACTAATTGTGTGAATAATTATACCCCCACCACAAAATGTGGGGGGGGCTATAATGGATTCGCTTTGTCGCGTCGGTCGGTCGGTCGGTCCGTCCGTCCGTCTCCATTTTCGTGTCCGCTCTATAACTCCTATACCACTTGAAGGATTTTCTTCAAACTTGGCTCAAATGTTCACCTCAGCAAGGGGATGTGCAGAACCCATGTTGCCCATGTGTCAGCTCAAGGTCAAGGTCACAATTGAAGGTCAAATATCAAACACAATCATATATTAGACAGTATGTCGTGTCCGCTCTGTAGGTCCTACAATAATTGAAAGATTTTCTTCAAACTTGGCTAAAATGTTCACCTCAGCAAGGGGATGTGCAGAACCCATGTTGCCCATGTGTCAGCTCAAGGTCAAGGTCACAATTGAAGGTCAAATATCAAACACAATCATATATTAGACAGTATGTCGTGTCCGCTCTGTAGGTCCTACAATAATTGAAAGATTTTCTTCAAACTTGGCTAAAATGTTCACCTCAACAAGGGGATGTGCAGAACCCATGTTGCCCATGTGTCATTTTAAGGTCAAGGCCACGATTGAAGGTCAAATATCAAATAATCAAATATTACACAATGTGTCATGTCCGCTCTGTAAGTCCTACACTAATTGAAAGATTTTCTTCAAACTTGGCTCAAATGTTCATTTCAACAATGGGATGTGCAGAACCCATGTTGCTCATGTGTCAGCTCAAGGTCAAGGTCACAGTTGAAGGTCAAATATCAAACAATTAAATATTACACAGTATGTCGTGTCCGCTCTGTAAGTCCTACACTTATGGAAAGATTTTCTTCAAACTTGGCTCAAATGTTCACCTCAACAAGGTTATGTGCAGAACCCATGTCACTCTTTTGCCGGCTTCAGGTCAAGGTCACACTTGAAGGTCAAAAATTGACTTAGAAAATGTTCTTTAATTTTAACATATATCTGAATATTTCTGAATCTAGGAAAGGTATTTGCTTGAAACTTAAAATATAAATGAAGTGTCACAATTAAGATATGCTGGTCAAGTTTCATAACTCTGTATTGCATTTTAACAAAGTTATGCCCCTTTTTAATCTTCAAATTTACATACAATCACATATTAGACAATATGTTGTGTCAGCTCTATAAATCCTATACTAATGGAAGAATTTTCTTCAAACTTTTTCTCAAATGTTCACCTAAACAAGGTTATGTGCAGAATCTATGTCACCTTTGTGCAGACTAAAGTCAAGGTCAGACTTGAAGGTCAAAAATTGACTTAGAAAATGTTCTTAGATTAAAACATGTTCTTGAATATTTCGGAAACTAGCATAGGTATTTGCTTGAAACTTAAAAGATATATGAGGTGTCACAATTACAATATGCAGGTCAAGTTTCATAACTCTGTATTGGATTTTGACAAAGTTATGCCCCTTTTTAAGTCTTTAAATTTACATACAATCAATACTAGACAATATGTTGTGTCCGCTCTATAAATTCTATACTAATGGAAGGATTTTCTTCAAACTTTACTCAAATGTTCACTCCAATTGGGCGATGTGCAGAACCCATCTTACCCTTGTGCCAGCTGAAGGTCAAGGCCACACTTGAAGGTCAAAAATTGACTTATAAAAAGTTTAGTATATTGGGAAAATGAAAGGTTATTTGTAACTGTTTCGAACATGATTTGATAATAGATATTTTTACTATTACCTGTACAATTAGTCTTTTTTTCACCAGAGATAATTTCTTTTTATGTATTTGTGTCACTTAAGTTATTCCCTTAACCACCTTTCCAAGTTGTCTTCTGTCAAGGACATTGGTGGGGGTATGAATCGCATTCAGCGATAGTTCTAGTTGAAAAATGGATTTTATCGTCAATGACATCTGTTCCCATTTTAGTTGCCATCCAGAAACTTTAATATATTGAATGTTCTTGTCTTCACACTTGGGCACAACAATTCTTTGGATATATTGATTTTAATTGTCATGAAGTGTCTCGAGGTTAGCTTAGATTTTCATAACTTTATTTATTTACAGATTTGATTAATACTTGGTATGTTGAATAATTCATGTATGACCATGCCCTTTCAATTGACCTTGACTGTCAAGGTCAAATTATTTGAATTTGCTTAAATTGTCATTACTCTGTAATTTATCTTAGAGATGACTGATTTAAATTGGGACAAAATATATATGTGACGAAAAGGACATGTTGAATTAGTCTGATATAAACTTGACTTTTAATTAACCTTGACAGTAAAGACAGATTATTGAATTATTAAGCTTGACTGTCATAACTATGGATTTGATTTATACTTGGACAAAAGAACCCTTATGTCAAAACCTGTGGGTTTAATAGTGGTCACTCTCAAAATTGTCATGCAAAAACTTGAATGATGCCCATTTTAAAAAACTTGAAACCTGGAATACTTTCTTATCATTACAAAGTGCAGTTGTTAGACATTTAAGACAATTACTATGAAAGCTGTATTTTTGGAGTTATGCCCATTTTCACCTTTGTCTAAATCGGTTATAGAAAGTTGTTGCCACTTAAAGATGAGCATTTACAATGCATGAAGTGCTCTTATAAAATTTCATATCTTAATGTGTGTCACAATAACCATTGCATAATAGTTAAGCCTGCTAATTAAATGGTTTATCACAGATAATCTTGATAACTTAATATCAACATGTATAATATACATATAATACAAAACTGAAGGACTGAATTGATGAATATATCATAATGATAAGTTAATAGATTGTTGTGTATTAGTTATCAACTGAAAAAAGTGTCCAAAATATCTATAATGTTGATCTTAGATGTTCACTTTTAATCACTTTATTTTATTATTCAATAATGCCAATAATTGTATCCAATGAACAGTTTTAGTATATCGTTTAGTATCTTAAATGAAAAGAAAAGATGACAAATGAAGTAGCAGTTTATAATCATAAAGTTATGAGCATAAATTTGGAGACCATTTAGTTCAACCAAACCAAAAGTTCCTGAAACCAATAAATGTCTGTCTGTTTGTGTGTGTGATTCAGAGGTGTTTAACAGAAATTGTCAGGAAGTTACATCATGCATTGGGAGTCATTTTCATGTGTGCATGAACAAAATAAAAAAATGAATGAATGAAAAAAGAAAGAAGTCATGTAATTTTTTTCCTTTGTCCCTTCATTGATTATTTAACTTCCTGAACGGTGAAGTCATTCTGTAAAGAAAAACTTGTGTTTCTGGTATGTGTTTCTGGTTACTGAGAACTCAAATTTTATATTTTGTCAATTTGGCAGGGAAACATAGTGATGTCTGAAATTTATTTTTGACCATGTGACCTGCATTATGTCATGTATATGTTTCAGTTTTAGGGCCATGGTGGTTTTTGCAGTTTACCTAAATCACGGCATTTAGGTAAATTTTTACCTTAATTTTAAATTTTTACCTATTTTTAAAAAAAATTTAGGTAATTTTTGTAGATCATGGCAGTAAGCCAATTTTAATTCACCAGACAATTGCCACAGCACAGGTACAATGTGAACGACTGTAGAAAGGATTTCATGATCAATGGCAATGAAAATTACCTGCATCATCCGGGAATTGAACCTGGGTCACCTGATACTTATTCCAAAGCTCTACTAATTGAGCTAACCAGAAGGTGATTATATTGGGGCTATCACCAAAGTTTGAACTTAAATATGAAATCGAGGAAAGTCAATAGGTGCCACCTGAATGGTTATGTTTTATTAGGCTATGCCAGTTGAACAGAGAAAGAAATGTATTTTGGAATGTTATGGTGTAAACAACAAGGGAAGTTTAATTTCTATATTAAGAACCCCATTTAATAAACAGAAATAAATGCTACCTCATGATTAAGCGTGAAATTTGAAAATAAGGCCAAACGGAAACAAGTGTAAATAAATGTATTAATTTAATTTGTTTGAACCTTCGCAAAACATTTAGAATGATATTTAAAGTGATTTTGTTTTTCAATTTTCAAAAGATTACCCATGGCTTTCTATAGCTTGATAAATCAGAAAAGGGGGAAAACCTGAAATGAAATTCCAAGAAAAGCACTGTTAAAACAAATCAGTCTCCATATTATTTTAATGGGCATCAGTTTGCAGTATTGCTTTATTAGAAACTAAATAATTTATGCCTTTTATACTGGCCAGCTCATGATAAATCTTTACAAAAAAAAAAGACCCAAAGAAAAACCAAACAAATCTGAGCTTTTGTTTACATAATAAAGATTAATAACAATGCGAAAAATAGGTAAGGCAGACTGAAGCCAAATGAATTAAATACAAAGTAAAATGTCATATTTTCATGTGCCTTGATTATTAGCGCAGTAGGCAGAGCGTCGGTGTCAGTGTTGAATTAATGCTTTAACATGTTCGAATCATGGTATAATAAGTATTCTAACACTATCGGAAATGTTTCTATATAAACAAAGAAGACCCGAAGCGTGCATTATTCTGCAACAATGCACTCGCCATTCTTATTATCTCCCTGTGTATTTTCACATTGAGTGCAGCATTTTGTTTGAAAAATCTGATAAATAAAAACAATTTTTTGTCGAATTTTGTTGTGAAAACTATCTAGAATGATAGAAAATGGTCTAACTAAGAAAATAAATCCGAACACCAATATCTTTAATTCAGTCGTTAACGCTGTACAGACGTTTAAAGTGTGGTTTACGTGACGTCACAATGTAGCGCCAAACAGCACGTGCAAAACAATCAAAATCAAGTACGCTATTTTAACGTCGCAGACGAGTTAAGTTTACATTTATTTCACTTTTAATAATTTGTATTTCGCTTGGAAAATTATAGACTGAAAAAAATAAACAAAGTTTTATCAACGTTTTCAAAGTTCGTTATTCTCAAAATGTTTCTACACACGGGAGATTTAACGGCAGTTTTCTTCAACCCACCGGAACGGCCTTTAAAGAACGTCTCTATTGGAAACTCTGGGGCGAAAACAAATTTAACCGCCAAACATAAAGTCCAACTTTATATTAATAATTATGTTTTTTCTTGACGTGTTAGAATGGAAATAGATATTAATTTTTCGTGCATTATCGTAAAATAATGCACGTTTTTCGTTCAAATGCTTTGTAATTAATCACTCAGGCCTATCGGCCTTCGTGATTATATTACTACGCATTTGAACTCAAACCGTGCATTATTCTACAACAATGCACTCAGAATTGATATCTATTTCCTAATTTTAACATGTTCAAATCTTGGTTTAATAAGTACTTTAACATGTTCAAATCATGGTTTAATAAGTACTTTAACATGCTCGAATCATGGTTAAATAACTACTTTAATATGTTCAAATCATGGTATGGTTTAATATAAGTACTTTAACATGCTCGAATCATGGTTTAATAACTACTTTAATATGTTCAAATCATGGTTTAATAAGTACTTTAACATGCTCGAATCATGGTTTTATAAGTACTTTAATATGTTCAAATCATGGTATGGTTTAATATAAGTACTTTAACATGCTCGAATCATGGTTTAATAACTACTTTAATATGTTCAAATCATGGTATGGTTTGATATAAGTACTTTAACATGCTCGAATCATGGTTTAATAACTACTTTAATATGTTCAAATCATGGTATGGTTTAATATAAGTACTTTAACATGCTCGAATCATGGTTTAATAAGTACTTTAACATGTTCAAATCATGGTTTAATAAGTACTTTAACATGCTCGAATCATGGTTTTATAAGTACTTTAACATGTTCAAGAGGGGAACAAAAAAAAGAACTAAAAAAAAATACAAAAAAACCCCAATAGAAATAGAAATTTAGAAGAACAAAATATATTCAAATGAGCATATAAAAGACAGACAAAGTAAAAAGGGAAAAAACAAAAACAACATCCTTATTATAACACGGCTGAGCATAGGGTTCGAACCTATGAGTTCAAGTCATTAGAAGTTACAGTGATGTTGATTTACCACTGAGCCACTACTATAGTACACATTCTTATTAGAATTAAACAATTATATAGTTGTTGACATTTTCAGTCTCAGATAATATGCAGACTTACCCTTTAATGGACTTTCCCAAGTAAGACCAAATTATGATCACAGGACAAATATATTTTTGATTGATATGGTCTTTGCATAAAGTAAAATATTGTGTTCAAATGTTGATAATCATGAATATTCTAACAAATGGAGTTCCTAGCATGAAACAAATAAATTGTTTGAATCAGATATTATAATTTCCTTGATCAGGGCAATTAAACAAATAACAAAATTAAGTACACATGGACTAATGTCAATTGTCATTACAATATAAAAAAACTTAACCTTTTACCCCATGAGCATATTGTGAAAAATTGCCGTTTTCATGTTACAAGTTCAAACTGCTATGAAACTATGAAAAATGCTTCAATACTGATGAAACTTACAAATGTTGACTGTACCACAGCCTCTGTAAAAGCATGCTCAAGCGTTAATTTCCTGTTCCCATGGCAACAGGGGGAAAAAGTACTATTTTGCATTGTTTTTTTTCCATCAAAACTGATTTCAAAGTGCTGCATCATCTCAATAAATTGAGATAGAGTAAAAGGCTTTTCAGCGTCTGTTACTTAAGCTACCCTAAGATGGACCTGAGGCCATTTTTAGCCTGTCACATGTCCAAAATTTTCTTTGCGATGCCGGGGGACTTACTGTTCCCCTTTATACCCCTCAGACAGAAGGGGGCATATCCCCCTTCTGCCAGCCCCCTTGTCACCATTTTGATGGGTGGCGGCGCTAAAAAAGTGGTCACTTTTTTCACAACATTTCTCAAATTAAAAACAGTGTTTGGGGCCTAGATAGGGCATTTTTTCACTGTTTGCATGAGGCCTCAAAAGGGGGGGGGGGGCAAAAAGCCTTCAAAACACATCAGTTTATATGAGGTAAAAGGTTAATTAACCAGGTTTTCAATTTTGAAAATCCTGGTTATTAGATTGGGGTATGGCGGGCGGATGGGCGGATGGGCGGGCGGGCGTCAAACGAAATTGTGTCCACTCTGTAACTCTTCAACCCTTTGAAGAATTTTGATGAAACTTCAGACAAATGTTTACCACATCAAGATGACGTGCAGAACGTATGTTCCGCATGGCTGGCTCCAAGGTCAAGGTCACAGTGACATTAACATTGAAAATCCTGTCCGCTCTGTAACTCTTCAACCCTTTGAAGAATTTTGATGAAACTTCAGACAAATGTTTACCACATCAAGATGACGTGCAGAACGCATGTTCCGCATGGCTGGCTCCAAGGTCAAGGTCACAGTGACATTAACATTGAAAATCCTGTTTACATGATTTTAACTTGATTTGGCAGTCAAAGGTCAAGACAAATGTTTACCACATCAAGATGACGTGCAGAACGCATGTTCCGCATGGCTGGCTCCAAGGTCAAGGTCACAGTGACATTAACATTGAAAATCCTGTCCGCTCTGTAACTCTTCAACCCTTTGAAGAATTTTGATGAAACTTCAGACAAATGTTTACCACATCAAGATGACGTGCAGAACGCATGTTCCGCATGGCTGGCTCCAAGGTCAAGGTCACAGTGACATTAACATTGAAAATCCTGTTTACATGATTTTAACTTGATTTGGCAGTCAAAGGTCATATCATCTTTGGAGGTAATTTAAAAAAGATATGATATATTATTTCATGTCTACTTTGTAACTTGTTTTTCATTATACAGAATTATCAATATAATTATAGTGAACAAATTCTTCTGTGCTGAACTCGTCCTACATTTCTCAACGGATTTTGTTCAAACTTTCACAGAAGCTTTGTCATCAAGCACCCTGGCACATATTGTCGGGGTTTTGTGATTGGATAGTTTTTGACCTAATTATGGCCCTTTGTTTTTTTCCTTATACATAATATTATAGTGAACACTTCTTCAGTGGCAATTCCTCCTACATTATTCATGTTTTACATTGCACATAGTTACATTGTTTGTTGCTTGTATTTGTATTTCAAATACAACATATTTATCTACAATGGTGATAATTGAAAACCTGGTTTCATGGCATTGCCATGTTTCTTGTTATTTCTTTTTATTGTGCAGTTTTAACATTTATACTTGACCATTCAAAGAGTATCATTATATATTCAAATAATTTAATAAATCCCACTATTAGGATTGGTCAGTTTTGATGAGAATTGTTAACTTGTGTTGTAGTGTTGGTGGTTTTGGGGGTGGTTTTGGGGGTGGACTGGGGAAGGGGGGGGAGTGTGTTTGCATATGAATACAATTATCATAACAAAAAAAAAGACATTAAAATTCTTTGCAAAAAATCAAACTTAAGTTCTTTAAAGATTGAGGTGATTAAAATGTGAAGCAACATGCCGGCTAACTTATTTAGTGTCATGAATCATTACATTATTTTGAAATGATTTAAGAGTCCAAAATTTATATACTTTTTTTTTTAATGTTTTGGTGTGTTAATGCCTTTATCAGAATGATGTTATTTGAATATCCTCACCCCAATTGCTCAAACATATTTGTAGATAAAGAATTTGAGTCTGTCCTTATCATTCAGATTTTATCATTGAATATCATGTTCCGCATTCAATTATAATACATGTCATAAAATGTGACACTAACCATGTAATAGTTATAAAACTTATAAGCCAAAAACAATAACTGATGTTATCTGCAATTCTCCTTGAAATCTCTTAAGTTTGTTTCCCTAAATAGTATTTATTCAAATATGCATACTGAAAAATGAGTTTCAGGGCTTGTATAAAGTTGTTATTGAACAAATCAAGTATTTACTCTGACAAATGAAGTATTGATTTAATAAAGTAATGTAAAATAAAAACATTATAATCACAATTAATTTATCATTAAAAGCAGTCTTCATTATATAGTCAAGATACCCAATAATTTTTTATTGGGTGTATGAATTGCACTGCACCTTGATGTTAATTAGAAGAAACTTTTAAAGTTACAGATAATGTGTCACAGTGTTTCTTCCAGCTCCAATTTTTTGGGGGTCATTTCTGCATCAGGGGTTAAGCTTGAAATTTAAGAGGGTCATGCCAAACCATTTATTTTATTTATCAAGAAATAAATAGGAGAATTGGAATCACTAGTTTTGTTTGAATATATCAGCCTCTTCCCAATAATTCATTCAGTCATTGAAAAATGAAAAGAAAAAAAATATTGCATAAAAATCATTTGAACATTCTCTATAAGGGAAAAAAAACTTTCATAAATTTAATTATCCAAGTATTTAAGCTCCATTCATAAACCAGTGAAATCAGCAAGTAATTGTTTACACAGTTGAATCATGCTTACCATATTTGGTAGTTTACACTATGTCGTATATAGGTAAAATATTTGTATTGATTGAAAGAGGGTGTTTTCTCCCCAACCCCGTCCTTACACCCTTATAGCCGTTGTCCCTTTAATTCCTATAGGGGCCGTTTTAGTTTTCATAATTATTTCACTCATAACTTGTCCCTCTCCTCCTTTCATTGTTCTTATACCCTTCGATTTTTGTTTTGTGCCCTTTTGGGTGCCCTGATGTGGTAGCTTGGGTGTGTCAGAGGCTATGTCCTGTGAATGTTGCCATTGCCTTGTTGATCTTTATTCTCGTCGTTTGTGTATATAGGTTTGTTTTGAAAATGAGGTAATGAATGGATAGAAAAGTGATCAATAATTGTATATAATTATATCGTCCCCTGTGGTGCATGAAAGAGAATATTTTTGTCTGATGAAAGGACAATTAAAAGGTATTAAGTTGTAAGTGCATGCTTTGTATTTCAATTTATAAAAAGTTTGCCGAGGATTTTGAATTGGCATAATTTAATATGTACTTAAAAATAATGGAAAATAAATTACTGTATCACATGTGTCAAAAATGCGCTCTGGAAGAAACACTGAGTGTCATGATCAGATAACCTTAAATATATCAAATCTCCTTAATTGCGAAATATATATACTGGAAAATTGTTGAATTGTGAACACTGATTATAAGTTTGTGAAAAATTAATTACTGTAATTGCTGTAAATTTCCTTAATTCAAGACAATTCACAAACAAAATTGTTCATCAATATAGGCAGACTTGTCAACAGACTTACTTACAAAATAAACTGCAAACTACATTCGATCAAATTTAGGTAAAATTGCAAATCTTACATTCCTGACAAAATCACACTGATTACCCTTAAATTGTAAGTGAATTCAAATACATTTTGCCTAATTGCTCTTATATCTTGTTATAAAATTATTTTTTTTCTCCTCAAATTTTAGTAATAAATTTTTTTTACAATTGTTAAATTGCCCTATTAAACACTCAACCTTTGACTTTTAGTTCCCCATTAAAATACTTGTACATTTTACTACTTATTGATCATGGGTTCGAGCTCTAAATGAGTCACGTGACGACCATGTTTCTTCATATGACACCAGTACTGCCCAGGTGAAATGTGTACCATGGTCAACATAGTATTTCATGGTTTTTGATATCTGAACATGTTATTTCTTGGTCGTCATTGAAAAACCATCAAATGCCATGGTTACATCATGGTATGACCATGTAATAACATGGTCATTCTGCATATCAGTAAGCTATCATGAAAAACCATGGTCTACCATGTAACAAAATTACAGACCATGGTAAAATGACCATGAATGACCATGGTGTACTATCAACATAATTTTTATGCCAATAAATACCTATATATAAATTAAATAAAAAAATATGAAACACTTGTTTTTCTTCCCAAAAGGGATATGAAAGTTACATAAATAATGTTAAAAGAGAAAAAAGAAAAAAAAATGTTGACCCTTTTGGGGTTTGAACCCATGGCCCTAAGTTTCATTGTATCTAACAGTAGTTCTAGCCTTATAATTTGAATACTCTTCAAAGCGGAGGTAAACCTTACCACAATGCAACAGTCAACATGGCATCCAAATCCATGTGTGATTGTCAACAGCATAATATATATGTTTTAAAGTGTTTAAACAATGGAATTAATCACTCAGACTTTGCTAACATGTTTCCCAACACCCAGTTTTAATATTTCACAAATGGATTTAACAAACATTATGGAATAAACACTGATAAAGATGTAAACACAAGGAAAATATACATGTGGGAAAAGGCGGGAACATTTTAAAAAGATAAATGGCAAGCACTGTTTGTTTTATATGCAGGCTGGCTGGTCTAGAAATAAAAGTGATCACAACGGAAACAAATTCAGTCAAGATATACATAGTTTTATGTATACTATTATTATGTTAGTCTACATCATACGTAATTTATCAAAGTCGTCTTACATACATGTAGGGGTCGTGTAACATAACATGGTCAACCATGGCTAACCATGATCTGCATGTGAGCCATGTTAGTTCATGTTATTTCATGATAAAACATGATACATTTCACCAGTGGGAAAAAATTAACATGGTAGAACATGGTGTCAGTAGACATGATCTACCATGTTATTTAATGGTAGACCATGGTGTTAGCAACCATGGTTAGGTGACCATGAAAAGCTGTGGTGCCATTTAACAAAACATGGTCTACTATGGTAGTTTATGGTTACAGGACCATGAAATACCATTGTAGTTCATGTTAGTTCATGGTTAAATGACCATGAATTTCGCCGGGGTGGTTGGTTCCAGAAGTGGACTCGAAAGAGATTAATATAAGTTGCAAGAACTTTTTTCCCAATTGAGCTACAATAACTATATTTAAATCCAAGCTACTTTGCAGTGCAGTATCAAAACACTAATCATTTCAATTATTAGTAAACATTTGACTACAGAGTGCAGTATTAAATCACTAGACACTTGACTACTCATTGCCCTAATAAACAAATAAATATTTTACAACTCAATGTCCCCTGTCAAACAATATTTGGCAAAAACTGACTAGATTCACAGATAGTTTGAAGTACTAGATTAACGGATTTAATCAATAAATATTTGGGTACACAATTCTCTATTTAAAAAATAAACTTTTTCTATCCATTACCAAATTATGATAATTATTTTTAGCAATACAGAATTTATTTTAGTGCACTTTTGTGCTCAGCTCACCCCTGACTCAGGTTTAAAACAGCCTGCAAATTCATATGATATTACTAGTCTGACGTAGTTAACTTAAAAGCCACTGCCACTGAAATATTTCAGATATGTTTAAACTATAATCAATTTTACCATTATGTATGCTGAAAATATTTAATTTCAAGGTCAAGAAATAAACTGCACTGAATCCACAATTTAAAGATATTGTGATGATACAACTGGTTATATATATATAAATATAATGTATAATCAACCAATTTGAATGTTAAGTTAAGATTGTATTTTACCTTAAGCTGCCATCCTTATAAAGTAAGATTTTTAAAACAAAATTATTTCTTTACATAAACTCATACAGATGGACGGCTGATGGACAGACATAACCTTTACCCTGCTGAAGGTGAAAGTGATAGTATAGAGCCAAGTGGTCTTGCCAGGCTCTATACTGTTGCCTGGCCAACTTCAAATTCTCACCTTGATATTTTCCTAAAACTGATAATGGACTGTGTCAAAATGGAAATAGGAAAAGCCCATTTAAAAATTTCTGCAGGTTAAGTGTTATATACATGTGTGCTGCCAGTATCATTATGTCAGAGTTATATGTAATTATTTCCCTGTACATAAGTCATAAATGACCTGTATAAACTGCCAAGAAAATAGAAATATTTCCTTGTCTGCACACAATTATCTTAATCATTCAAAAAATGTGTGTATAGATATATATATACTTTTGATGTTATTTGGCACTTTACAAAATGGGGCATTACATCATGATCAAGTCAAAGTTTAGTATAAATATCTTTCTAATGCATGTACTATACAAATATGTTTAAATAGGCTAACTATTGAAAATTAACTCACCAGTGTAAATTCTATCCTTAATAATGCTGTTTCACTAAATCACACATGTCCTGACTTTATTCACTTATGATTCTCCTCTCATTAGTTTTTATTAAAGAGGAGAATATTCCTGGACAACTCATGAAAAATCCAATACACCTATTTGTAATCCTCGCCACACGCCTCCTGTCTGTAAAGTGATTTTAGTGTCAATGTAAAGTGGTTTAAAATAGCTGCTACATTTTGATGTACAATGTTTATAATAATGAAACAAAAAAAAAAAAAAAACAACAGATAATCAGTTAAATATTATCTAACAAAATTAACAATGTTAATTAGTCTCAATTTACCTTACAGTTTCTCTTTTCATAATGATTTAATGGGAATATAAACCTTTTGCGGTTTAACAAAGGAAAATGGTTAAACCTCAGAAATACCGGGTACTCAGGTAAAAAACCTATATTGTAAAAATAGTCTCCTCTAAGATAATAAACAAAACATGTTTGAAAGGTATGTTTAACAACTCTTTTGAAAAGGTTTTAAAAGAATTTATATCAGTTGATGAAAATTTAATATTATTTAACAATCATCATTTAATTAAAAAAAAATAATATATTAAACTTGTTAAATTGAATACCATATGATTGGTGGAATGTGATATATTGATAACCTGGGACATTAGAGTTAAGGCTAATAGATTACCTTATATCATTCAGACATAGTTGAGAAAAGATTATCAGATGACAGGAGTATGAGATTTTTAGCCTGGCCTTTTAATTCTGTGATGTAAACAGAACATAATCTGGCAAATTAGATTGTGTAAAACTATTATTTGATAGATAAAAAAATTATGAAAATTTAAGGCGGTATAATTATGTAGTATCCATAACCTTGTGACTGTTTCTTGACAGAATGTCTATTTTACATGTTTTGTTAATGTATGTAAATAAAATAAATTCTCTGGAACAAAATATGCTGCAGATATTTTAAGTAGGTTTGGAGATGATTTCTGATGCTTGCCTCACTCACTTTCATTAAAATATACCTCAAAAGTTGTTTCATTCAAGTTATAATCTGTAATTATTTTAATCACAATGTTTTAAACAATAACTTTACAATACAGAGAACAGCAAATACATAGCTTTATACACTTTAAAAAATTTAAGTAATATGGCTATTATTACTATTTTAATTGGAATATAATATTTAGTGTTTGTGAATAGTGACACATATTATAATAGATTATATAACTATGGAGCTTGGCATGTGTTGAGTGGAAGGGGGATCAAATCCATGTGCAGTCCTCAATTAACCCCACATTGTGAGGAATCTTAACAAAAATTGTGTAATTGGAAAATATTTTTATGCTCCCCGAAAAATTTCGGGGGAGCATATAGTCGTCCAAACTCCTCGCAGCGGTTACTTCCCCTGATCTGTACAGTAACCACTGCCACCACAAGTAAATTCGGTCGAATATAGCCGGATATATTTTTTTCACTTTTAATTTTAAAATAGAATACTTTATGTCATTTTAGCTTTCTTTTGTTAAATAGTTATGCTTAATGTACAAGAAAGTAAAAAAAATATACGTATAAAAATTATTTTGTAAACATAACGTAAGATATTTTCACTGTGACACCGTTTGCATAGTAAACAATGGCAGAATATAAACAGTTATTAAACGATTGCACAAAAAGATTTGATCCGGCACTTGTTTTAAAGTGATAACAAATTGTATGTCTTGAACTTATTTTGTCTGGTAAGGATGTAATTATAAATCTGCCAGTTTGATATGGGATCCCTGGCGTTCTGAAACTGGCCGCCATGTTTTTGTCACATGATACAACTATCATCACGTGATTTCAGTGGTGGCAGTGGTTAAAGTAGCAAAGCGTGACGTAACCGCTGTGAGGAGTTTGATAGTCGTCGGGTTGTCCGTCAGTCCCGAATTCGTGTCCGGCTCATAACTTTGTTATTTGAATTTGGATTTTAAAACTATTTCACAGAAATGATCACCATATTGAGACGACATGTCACGCGCAACATTTGGGTCGCTACCTTGAAGGTCAAGGTCACAGCATGACCTTGCAGCAAAATAGTGTCCAGTCCATAACTTCATTATTTGAAGTCAGATTTTAAAACTATTTCACAGAAATGATCACCATATTGAGACGACGTGTCGCGTGCAACATTTGGGTCGCTACCTTGCAGGTCAAGGTCACAGCCTGACATTTATGTCAGTATATACGTCCGAATTCGTGTCCGGCCCATAACTTTGTTATTTGAAGTCGGATTTTAAAACTTTTTCACAGAAATGATCACCATATTGAGACGATGTGTCACGCCCAACATTTGGGTCACTACCTTAAAGGTCAAGGTCACAGCATGACCTTGCAGCAAAATCGTGTCCAGTCCATAACCCTATTTTTTGAAGTTGTATTTTAAAACTATTTCACAAAAATGATCACCATATTGAAACAACATGTCGCACACAAAATTTAGGTTGCTACCTTGAAGGTCAAGGTCACATCATGACCTTGCAGCAAAATCGTGTCTGGCCCATAACTTTGTTATTTGAAGTCAGATTTTAAAACTATTTCACAGAAATGATCACCATATTGAGATGACGTGTCGCGTGCAACATTTGGGTCGCTACCTTGAAGGTCAAGGTCACAGCATGACCTTGCAGCAAAATCGTGTCCGGCCAATAACTTCGTTATTTGAAGTCGGATTTTAAAACTATTTCTCAGAAATGATAACAATATTGAGACAATGTGTCGCGCACATTATTTGGGTCGCTACCTTGAAGGCCAAGGTCACAGCATGACCTTGCAGCAAAATCGTGTCCGGCCCATAACTTCATTACTTGAATTGGGATTTAACAACTATTTCACAGAGATGATCACCATAGTGAATCGACTTGTCGCATGCAACATTTGGGTCGCTACCTTGAAGGTCAAGGTCAAAGCATGACCTTGCTGCAATTCGTGTCCGGACCATAACTTCGTTATTTGAAGTTGGATTTTACAACTATTTCACAGAAATGATCACCATATTGAGACAAGGTGTGGTGCACAACATTTCGGTTGTTTTTACACTATGAACTTTGTCTGTGACATGACTCTGACACTACAAGAGGTATACCTTCCTGTGTCCAAAACCTATTAGGGGAGCATGACCCGGTTCAACTGGCTCTTGTTTAATGAATTTCTAAATGTAGGTCAGTTCTCTTAGTTTAGATAGGAAACTTCCTGTAAATAACTGATTACTCATCTGAAATCTAAAATTTAACATTATAGTCCCTGTACCTCAAAACTGTCATGGTCTTATGTGACAAATTTCGTGCTCAAATGAAGAATTATCAATATCATAAGTTACAAAAAGCATTACTTACAAAAATATGTCTATTTAACAGTTTATGTAAATAATGGGAGGTAATTAGTAATATATTTCTGACATAATCTTTTTCATAATTATTTTCAATGAAAAAAATAATTATGTATGATGTATAAAGCTCGACTTAAGCTACTACAGTCAGGTTGTAGTTCAGGTTGCTGTCCAGTAACTTTTATGTTTCTTTAAAAAAATTTCATGGATTGTCTTCATACTTGAACACAACAACCCTTTGGACAAGACTTTCAAGTAACAACCCTTTGGACTTTAAAGTAGACCAGATTGAATTTGACCTTGACTCATAAATGACCTTTACTTACAATGTCAAATGTTTGAATTTTGCTGGATTTTTTGCTACAATTAGCAGCTATATCTTTATTATTTATGAAAGGATTGTCCTTATACAAGTACATGTATTTCAGGACAATGTCTTAAGAAAATATCAAACACTGTTTGACCTCAGCCTTTAAATAACCTTGACCTTGATGGTCAAATTATTGTAATTTCAGTTTTTTGCTATAATTTGCTAATATTTTGTTATCAATGAATGTATTGTCTTCATAAGTTGTGCAAAACAATCCTTTGGACAAGACTTTAAGTAAATTTCATTGAACTTGACTTTGACCTTTAAATTTGGCGCAGGCACTTCAGGTCAATTTATTGAATATTGATACAATTGGTAATAACTTTGTTATTTATTTATGGATTTGATTTATACTGGGACAAAACCATATGTTGACTAATTCAAATATGACCTTGAAAGCAGAAGTGACTTCCAGGAAAGAGCAGTAGTGCAATTTATTCTTTAAAATTACCATCTATATAAAAATGTCAACAGTAGAAGAAATGCTCAGTATGAACCACTACTGTTGTCCCCCCCTCCCCCCCCCTTCCTGGATTTCACTATGCTTGTTGGAAGACACTTAACTGCTTGTTTTACACTGTTCTTTTTTCAATTTAGGAGGTGGAGCAGGTGTTTGACAATGTGAAAAGGTTTAATCCTGTTAAATAATTGATTTATGCTGTGAGTGACACTTTGTTACACCTGTAATGGTTAATTATATGGCTCATAGATTACATAACAATTTCTTTATGATACACTTTAAACTGATTACAGGTACCGTAAAATTCCTAATAAACACCCCTCCCCTAATAAAGACCCACCTAGGCCTTTTGATAAGGAAAGCAATCTACTTATCAGTGCTGAACTCATAATTAAAGCCATAATTTTATTCAAATCATTCAGAATCCATAGTATTTTATAGTAAACACTAATATATATAATATGAACTTTAAAACCTTAACACTTTTTAATGTTATTACCAACACTTGCTAACACTAAATGTATTTTACAGTGATTATTGGATTTTGGAAAAACTGTATTGTAATAATAGCCCCCCTTTTGGAAAATGTTTAGCCCCCCCGGGGGCGCTTAATAGGAATTTTACGGTATGAGGGCATGTTATCTGATCAATAATGCTTCTTGTGGCTTTCAAGCTGGTAATTTTAAACTTCATAAATAAACATTTTAACATTCCTTTAAGGTCCATTAATATCAAATTTTATTCTTCCCTTTTTTAGCTCACCTGTCACAAAGTGACAGGGTGAGCTTTTGTGATCGCTTTTCGTCCGGCGTCCGTCCGTCCGTAAACTTTTACTTTAAATGACATCTCCTCATAAACCACTAAGCCAATTTCATCCAAACTTCACAGGAATGTTCCTTTGGTGGTCACCTTTAAAAATTGTTCAAAGAATTTAATTCCATGCAAAACTCTGGTTGCCATGGCAACCGAAAGAAAAAACTTTAAATATCTTCTTTTAAAAAACCATAAGAGCTAGAGCTTAGATATTTGGCATGAAACATCTTCTAGTGAGTGTCTAGCAAGTTTGTTCAAATAAAAGCCCTGGGGTCAAAATTGGCCCAGCCTGGGGGGTCATTGATTTTCCCTATATGCATATAGTAAAAACTTAAAAAATCTTCTTTTTAAGAACCCAAAGAGCTAGAGCTAAGATATTTAGCATGAAACATGTTGTAATGGGTGTCTACCAAGTTTGTTCAAATAAAAGCCCTGGGGTGAAAATTGGCCCCGCCCCGGGGGTCATTGATTTTCCCTATATGCATATAGTAAAAACTTAAAAAATCTTCTTTTTAAAGAACTCAAAGAGCTAGAGCTTAGATATTTTGGCATGAAACATCTTCTAGTGAGTGTCTACCAAGTTTGTTCAAATAAAAAGCCCTGGGGTCAAAATTGGCCCCGCCGGGAGGTCATTGATTTTCCCTATAATGCATATAGTAAAAAAACCTTAAAAATCTTCTTTTAAAGAACTCAAAGAGCTTAGAGCTAAGATATTTAGCATTGACATGTTCTTAATGGGTGTCTACCAAAGTTTGTTCAAATAAAAGCCCTGGGGTGAAAATTTTGGCCCCGCCCCGGGGCGTCATTGATTTTTTCCCCCACTATATGCATATAGTAAAAACTTAAAAAATCTTCTTTTAAAGAAACTCAAAGAGCTAGAGCTTAGATAATTTGGCATGAAACATCTTCTAGTGTGTGTCTACCAAGTTTGTTCAAATTAAAAGCCCTGGGGTCAAAAATTGGCGCCCCTGCCCCAGGGGGTCATTGATTTTCCCATATGCATATAGTAAAAAAAATTTAAAAAATCTTCTTTTTTTAAAGAACGGCAAACGAGCTAGAGTTTAAGATATTTTAGCATGAAACATGTTCTTATGGGTGTCTACCAAGTTTGTTCAAATAAAAGCCCTGGGGTGAAAATTGGCCCGCCCCGGGGGTCATTGATTTTCCCTATATGCATATAGTAAAAATTAAAAAATCTTCTTTTAAAGAACTCAAAGAGCTATGGCTAAGATATTGAGCATCAAACATGTTCTAATAGGTGTCTACCAAGTTTGTTCAAAGACAAGCCCAGGGGTCAAAATTGGCCCCGCCCCGGGTTCATTGATTTTCTTTATATGTGTTAGCAAAAACTTTAAATCTTCTTTAAAAAAACCCAAATAGCTAGAAGTTTAGATATTAAGCATTGAAACATCTTCTTAGTAAGTGTCTACAAAAGTTTGTTCAAATAAAAGCCCTGGGGGTCAAAACTGGCCCGGCCCCAAGGGGTGTCATTGTTTTTAACTATATGTGCATATAGTAAAAAAACTTCAAAAAAATCTTCTCTTTAAAAAGCCCAAAGGCTAGAGCTTAA